>NW_006800061.1:1660799-1674413 GCF_000485575.1 Poecilia formosa | reverse complement strand
TCTAAAGCTTCTAAAAGGAGGCTTCACACACACACACACACACACACACACACACACACACACACACACACACACACACACACACACACACACACACATGCACACACACAGCTTGTGACCTCATCAACCCCAGGTCACACAACATGAGAGCACCAGTATATTTCTCCTCCTCCTGCTCCTTCCTGGCTACCTTATTGTTTGAAGTCTACACCTCCTTTCCATACAGTAAGGAATCATTTGCAGGTGGTATTAAACCTGTCAGCTCATATCTCTGCACAATAAAGCTGGCCCAAGGCCAAACATGTGTGGGTCTCTTTGTGTGTACATGATTGGAGCTCATATGTAAGGTAGCAGCGAGGATATGAGTTAGATACACTTCGGCACAATGGTGCTTTGTGAGCGTGTCAGACAGGAATGTGTATGATGAGATGGGTAAACCATGCCAGAAGCAGCTCTGAGTCAGGGATGAAATTTGCTTTCATAGTTCTGTTTTTCTTTGTTTCTCTCTTTTTCTTCCAGGATTTTCTCTGCCTTTCGTCCACCACTTTTTTTATTTTCAAGTTAACTTTTCTCGTTTGCTGTCTCTCCTTTTTTATCCCTTTATGTGCCCTCCACCATCGAGAAGGAATGTGACCTGTGGAGAATTGTAGAGCAACATTGGAGTATGATGTTACAGCTTTGACAGATATCCCCACAAGGGCACGTAAAGGTGGAGGGAGCTATTATGTTTAGAGCCCTGTGGAAGCTATTTTAAAACTCAAAGCTTGGTATTAGAGTTGTTGGGGCTGAACCAGCTAAACAGTTGAGAAAAAAAAATAACTCAAAATACATTTCTTCTATAATAAGAATTTAAGAGGGAAAAAAACATTTCGGTGGGAGGGGGAAAAAAATCTTTGAAAAAAATTATTTGAAATTTTTCTTGCAATAATTTGTACTAACATGGCGCTTTTGAACACTCAAGTACTCTTTTGTATGATATATTTATTTTGACAGGTGAGTTTAAACTTTTACAGTAATACAGGTTGGTGTAAACTATTTTAACCTTTTTTTTATCAATTTCACTCAACAGAACTGAATTCAGAATGAGAACTTGGTTTGCATCAGCGCCAGAAAAATACAAAACTCTAAATTTATCTCACCAATTTTCTCAAAGTGTTTTGGCAAGAAGAAGAAGATGCAGAACCTGACTGTATCGTAGCAGCATCTTAAAGGAGCACAGGCACTCAGGCATGACAGACCAAAACAAAAAACATGTGCCAAACCATGAGGGACACGTGCAGCTGTAAATACACCTCTGACATTACGGCCACCATTTTGTGTTTATGTTCTAGTGACTGTATAATTCCATTTAAACTCAATATTTTTACAGCTGGGCTTCACCACACGTCACTTCTTATAAAACAGCAAATGATGTCACCAAGTCCCAACCTGGAAGTTTTGTTAAAGAGATTACTAGTTATTCTCATTACAGCAGCTCTCATTATTTTTTATTGCTCAGATTTCTGAAGTGCAGTTCTTTGGAACTTTTGTCATTTTTCAGTGTCTTACCTGCAACACATACCTGTTCAAATAAAGTGAATTAACAGAAAGAGAGCTGGATGGGAGAGTTTTGGTAACGATTTGTCAGAGCTGGACTGGATTCAAAGGCAGATATCTGTGTTAATGGAACTTCGATCTCTTTTAAAAAAAATCCTTTAAACTCTATTTTATGCATCTTTCAGTCAATTGGATTAGATGTCTAACTAATAGGTACTAGTCTCACAATGAGTGGAATGAAGATCAACTGAGTGCAGCAAGTGTGTCTCAAGTCTCAAGTCACTGTAGTGTAAAGACACCTGTGTCTGGAAGGTTCATTCACTGATTCATTAGTGTTCCTGATTCATTAGAGCATGAAGACAAAAGATACTTTAAATAAATCAGATACAAGTATAGGTAAGTTTAAAACCCCTTAACCTGCAGCGGAATGCCCACGTGCTGTTTTTCCATTGTATTTTCCGAAGGTGAGGGTTTAGGAGTTTTAAGCTTGAAAAGGTAGGAGGTAAAATGAATACAGCAAAAATATTGGGAAATCCTGGGGGACTATTTGTTTCCATCTGCAAGAGATCATCTATTTTCCAGCAAGACAATGACCCGAAGCATACCACTAAATCTACACAGAAATGATTTGAAGACAATGGGGTAGGTGTTCTAGAGTATATAAAATGTATTATTAGTTTTTAAACCGAACGGGAACTCCAGAAGATAGACTTTGGTATCCTTCAGCTCCTTTTGAATTGGGTGGTATGTTTAAGGTCCTCAACCATTTGGAAGATCCGTGTGTGGCTACACTTCAACTCCTAGGCTGCATTTAGATGTTGCTTCAATATTCCACATAATTTCCTTCATATTGTTCTGTCTAACTTGTTCAGTGTACAGTTCCTAAAACAGACACCTCACCCTGTCACCTCTCTGCACTTCACAGGTTTGCAAGCTCTCCAATTTTTTTCCCTTCAGATGTAACCATGGTCATCAGGATCAAATACTTTAATTTCAGTTTTATCAGACCACAGGACATATTTCCAAAAGTTAAGGTAATTGACTCTGATCCTGTTGAGATGATGTCTTCTTCTTCTTTGAGTGGTTTTTCAACCCATGTTTGAACATGACTCATTTCACTATAGATGATACTTCTCACTATCTTCAGTCAACATCTCCACATTGCCTTTTGACTTTGTCATGTGGTTGATAAGTACTTCACACCAAAACACATGTATCCATAGCCTCCAGAACTCGTCTCCTCTTGACTGTTGGAATGGTGTTTATACTTGCTTATTATGGTTTGGGCAGTTTAACATGGCATCTGGAAATTGGACGAAAGGATGAATCAAACTGACGGATCTACTCAATTCCTTTAATAATATTTAATCAAATTTATTATCTTTGTTTCCATGATGTCAAACAATAAACTGTATGTTTGATGTGTTGCCCGAAAGCACATCCACATGTTTGCCTCCAGTTAACTAAAACATTGTGAACCTATCAAAAGTTTACAAAGCCAATTTTATCATCATGGCTTTTACTAATGTTCTGGATTTAAAGTGATAGTAATGTTAAGGTAAATAAACTTCTGAAGTGACAAACAATCCTCAAAGACAAAATGTTCTCATGAATATGGCAACTACCAGATAGAAGGAGTTTTGGTAAATGGCCTAAAAAAGGAAATATTTAGTCAACTTCAATTTCAGGAAGTGTGAAAGATGGCTATGTGTCTTTCTATACAGTGTATCTGCATATGACATATTAAAGTATGACTGATAAGATAGCTGTCATTCTTCAGCTACATTGTTTAAGAAATAGAAATATATGTTTTTATGCCTCTTGACGTGTGGTATGTATAACTTGGTGAAATTTTAAGTTTTGTTTTAAACACTCTGCTGCCATCATGTGGAAATTGAGAAAAGTGCACTTGAAATGTGGATTTTATTTCTTTAATATCCTCCTGACTACCAGTAGTTCATTTTTGTCCTCTGTAGAGGACATTTCTAAACTTGAATATCTCCCACCCTCTGCATTCTACTGAATTAATTCCTTTTGGTATCTGGAGAGGACATTTAGGGCTTTTCAGTGATACCACATGTGAAGGGGTGGGACTTTTGTACGTATCTTTTTCGAATTCATAAAAATTGCGTTAATCAGTAATAAGACATTTTATGGGAAGAGACAAAGTAAGTGCATAAAACCTTTTATTACCTTACAAAGAATGTGGGATTTAAAAAAAATGGTGATTGGACAATATTTTTTTCCTGGTAGTCAGAAGGAATATAGGGCTTTTTTGGCCAACTTTACCCCCTGAAAAAGATTCAATAAGATTTGTACAATAAGCTCTATTAGCGTACAAGAAGATTTGCAGGTGCACAACATAATTCACAAACACGTATAACACAATGCATACAAGCTCCTCATATACTGCTTCTCAAATGTGCAGATTTCAAACCACGCACGTAGACTGGTTGTGACCCAGAGTCTGGAATAATGCAAGAAATGGATCAAGGCCTGCAGACCTCATGTCCAGTTGAATCAATCTGTGATCAATACGTGCTCGTCTGCTCAAAGGTAACTGGTAGTAAACATCCCATTTTTGGTCGTAACGACAAACGGACCTCAAATATTCTGGTGCCATCATGTGGTGACTCCGAAAAAAAATTGTTTTCTCCACTTGCACTCAGAATTTACTCCTCAAAATAGGTCAATCACCAGTTTTTAAACTCTTAATATTTTTACACTCGGAATTTGTTGCTTATAAATGTCCATTCTCTTCACACTTAATACAAATCAAAGTTATCTTTTAAAGTTTAATTACTACATACATTTCGCTACATTCCTGTAGGTGGTGCCAGTGTATCATCAAAAAAATTAATGTCTTCAGTCAGACTTGTTCATAAAACATTTGCTTGGAACATTTGCTCTAAATCAGTCAGATCGCTCATTTAGAATGCAGAAGTTGACCAATATACTGCATTTGGTGGTGTCTTGTTAAATATGTCAAGGTCCTCGTGAAAGACAGATTCTATTCTCATCAATGGTGAAAATTAAATATTAAAGAAAATTTCATGTTGGTTAAGACATAAGTGACATAAGTGGTTGGTTAAGACATGGTGGACTTTGAAAGACACACTGTATTTTAAATATTAAACTTTATTTCACACCCCCCCCCATAAAAAAAAAAAAAATCAATATCAACACTAAAATAAATAAAAAAAAAAAACATTCTACGGTTATACAGTAGATTTAGAGTCTTACAGGTTTTGGACAAGACTCTTAACATTAAAGACAAAAGCAAATTCTAATAAGCAAATTCAAGCTGGAGAGACTCAGACAGAGAAAGACAGCGATTAAAAAAAATAATGACAAATAAATATTAAAGTCCTTTGGCGTTCAGGCCCCAGCCGAGGACGTCAAGCTGGAACTTTGATAAGCTCGATAAATATTCCTGATGCTGCATAGGAATGTAATCCCCCCAGGGTCTGTACTGGTGGCGGAGGTCGAAGAAGGATGTGGCCTGAAGAGCTTGGAGCTGAAGGTGGAGATGGGGCGGAGGTGGGTTGATCGCAGCTGGTAAACGGGGGAGGCCATGGATGAAGGTCCTTATCAACTGGAGTATGACCATGGTGTGGCTTGATCCAGCGCCGACAGGTCCAGGGTGATGAGGGGGAGGCGCTGATTGATGAGGCAGGTGAGTCTAGAGTAGTGGTTCTCAATGTGGGCTGTACCGCCCCCCGGGGGGCGTTCAGAGGACTGCAGGGGGCGCTGGCGGAAATTTTTACAAAAGGGGGGCACTAGGGTATTATTTTTGATGATAAGTACAGAAACAAGCATAAAAATCAAAGCATCTACAATAGTGATAGTAATATTAATGATAAAATAATAGTCAGTGAAAAGTAGCCTACAAATTCTTTGGTGGGGGGCGGTGAGGGACCTGGAGAAAGGCTAGGGGGGCACTGGCCCGAAAAAGGTTGAGAAACACTGGTCTAGAGAGTCTTCCAGATTGAATATGCGCCGAAGATTCATTTCACAATTTAAGTTAAAACATTTTCTTGGAAGCAAAACTGAGATGAAAACTTCACACAAGCAAACAAAAAAGTAAAAACTCCATAAAGACAAACAATAAAAAAAATTACCAAAGGAATCAGAAAAAGCTTCAAACAACCACATGAAAAAACAAAAAACAAAAAAGAAAACAACAAAAAGCACAAATATTGAATGTATTAAAAACACCTTGTCATCAATATATTTTCATTATTTACCCAGTGATCAAAACTTACTCAAAAACAAATAAGAACATAACTTCTATGTTTTATTTATTTCATGGGTTAATTCCCACTGGAATTAAACTTCAACAATTAGATATTTTACCTTTACATTTAGCTGACTTCTTCACCTAAGATTTTAGTCCTTCATCTGTTGTTCACTTCATCATCTCTTGATAAAAGAAAGTCTAGGCTTTGTGACAATAACACGGTTTGTTGCTTTTGAGTCTGGGTGTTCCTCCCTTTGATCAAAGAGGTTGCTCTTCATGCTCATAGGCTCTTCCTTCGTTTAAAGTGCCCAGATGGAAGCAGATGGACGTTTCCAGTTTCTCAAACTAATATGACCTCTTGGCTAAAATGACCTACATAATCCAGGGAATTGTCTCTTAACTGTTTAGCACCTTCACTTACATTGATCAATAAAATCATGTCTTGTGAGAAAATGCCTTTCACTGAAGAGAACTCCAACAAAAAATGTTTTACCTTAAAAAAAAAAAAAAATCCCCTATTCCGGAGTATACTTCTAGATGGCTTTTTTTAATCTACAGCTGCTCTGTTAGCTAACAGCAGTGCTGACAATGGAAATACTGTTCACAGAAAATAAAGTTGTATTCAGTAAATTTGCTTCCTTACATATTACATGCATTACGGACATTCATTTCTATCTGAAAATTGCATATATTATGAAAACTTTGATTTCTCTACTGTGATGCAATAGATTAATCCACTTCTTTATTTCATATTTAATTGTTATTTTGTGTAAGTGTTTTCCTTGTACTTTTCAGTAAATGCTCTATTTGTTTTTTTTAAATTGTGCTGTCCAGTGAAACCCTAATACACAGTTTTCCTTATCTTCTCCAATTTGGAAACAGCCAATTAGTGTCAAGTAAAACAAACAGCTCTTCGTCTCGTTGAAATATCTCCGATATGCTCTATGAAAAAAAAGCAAATATTCTCATTGACTATTCATAATTTGTAGGTCTGTGTCTCAAAAATTTCCACAAAACAGTGAACCTGATAGGCTGGAGGGAATATCACAGCCTATCACACTTTAGTCCAAGTGTATTAGTTTATTACTAAACCTCAGCTTAGGAAAATTTATTACTAAAGTTTATTACTAAATAAATAATTAAATAAACTTGGACTAATTGATGTCAACTAGTGTAAACAAAGGATTGCTCTCACCTGACCTTTAAAAGAATAACATGCATAGGAAAAAAGGTTTTTATTAGAATAACAGTGACATACACCTAAAACTCTAAGTTTCCAAACAAACTTTACCAGCTTGCCATGAGAGTTGAAGCTCTGAAGTTACAAATTCTTTAGATAAACCAAAATCAAATTTCAAATATTGTTTTTCTTTCCAATCTTGCATCACACTTATTTTTTCTTTTTTTTTTTTAGGTTTTATGCACGTTATCGAGTACGAAGCTTCTCATAGTCTTTTGGGGCCCATACTAGGCGCTTGACAAGTATGTCTTCTGTATTGCTAATATATTCATCCCAGCAGTACTCAGGAGAGAGCAACTTGGTGGGCTTGTTGAGCCAAAAGTACTTGTTCAAGTGACTTTCATCGTGCCATAAAGCCTCTACATTTTTCAGTTTATCTTCCATGATGTTGACATAGCAGTAATCTGCCAAGGCCTTTACTTTTTCACATGTTCCTCCAAAAATTGCAGCATGATAGTAGTAATCGCCTTCAGTCATGTAAGCTTTGGATTCTGGATTTCTGTCATATGTGAACCTGTACTTTGGGAGTTTGTAATAGTGAGCATGGAGTAGAGCTACGGACTCCCCAAGAGCCTCAGAGCCAAATCTGCCTTTAAATATCTGATCCACATCAAAGCAGAAGACATAAGTGAATTTGTGCTGGAGAACTGTGTCGATTACTTCTGATATTGTCTTCATTCGCATCATAGAGATGTCTTGCCACCTGGTGTGCTTCTCTACCTTGACAATGATGATGTTTCGTTGAGGAGCCAGGGTAATTTCTGGCACCTGCTCTGGTAAATCCGTAAACACGAAATACGTCACAGGTAATCCCAGCATGAAATGTTCTTCTGCTGAAGTCAGGAATGTTTTGAGATAGGCTTCCAGGTACCTTCAGCAGAGACACAGAAAGGTGAACAGTTACTGTAGGTCAGTATGCTAATCATAGATAGAAAATATAAAGGCTCTTTTTCTATGGCATTAACAATAATGGGTATCTGTATATGTTAATGTTCACATACACAAAGGAATGCATCATCTTTAAAATTTAAAATGGATATTTCATTGTAGTTTAAAGTAAAAAAAAAAACAGTGTTAAGCATTAATAAATCACAGTCTGCTTTCCTGCTACCTTTCAAAGTAGAAATCGGTTTAAAGTGCAATTTTCTGATAACAAAAAGAGTTTTGAGTCAAATCCACTAGAACAGAGATTATTCAATTGTAAAACTTTTTTCCAACATAAATATTTTTTAAATGATTCAGTTTTCAAACTAAACAAAGACAGTGAGGACAGATTTTTCCACACTCACAAAAACAGTCTCTCCATTGGAGTAAATGGCTATATGAAGAGGAGGAGATTGGTTAATGAAATACGTGACCAAGAACGCAGATCAAAGTGGAAAAGGAAGAGTTGCAAATGGTATTATATTCCTTTTAGTGGGCAGGTCTGTGTGTGGAAAACGACACACACGCAAATCCTTTTTTTGTCAATATTAGCTTTGTTTGTTTTACCAAACATTTTCATATTTTACATACTCAGCTATGTCTGTTAGTAAGTTTTGCATGTGCTAAAAAGATGTACAGTGCTGACATTAATTGAAGTGCTTGGTGTGGACTTGCTCTTTCCAAACGGTTACTGGCATGGAGACGATTTCAGCCAATAAAATAAGTGAGATTTAACACTAAAACAACTATAAACTACATAAAACTAAAGGTAAAATCTACTAATTAGTTTACCAATATCAAAACTACTTGACTAAATGTTCTTCTACAGATGTTATTTTTATGATTGTTTTTAATTTTAAAACAAAGAAATGTGTTAGAAATATGCTGTCTTCCGCTGAACACTTACAATCTTTATTTTTTTTTCAATGCTGAAACAGCTCACAAACTAATCTTGTAATGTAATACCCCAAACATCAAACACAAGAAATAATAAGGTGTACATGAATTGTTTTATTCCTTTTTTTTTTTTTAAAGAAATCTATTAACTTGGTTTTGTTTACCTAATTTTATCAAATGCTTTCAGTTTTTTTACCTTTTTCTATTGCTGAAATAAAAATTCTACCCCAATTTCAATGCACAATGTCTCCTCACGAGCGACTATAAATATTTTGGAAGAAACTCTGAATAGAAGACAGACAGACAGACAGACAGACAGACAGACAGAAACTCTATTAATCCCTTTGGAGTTTTCCCTCGGAGAAATTGTTCCCATCTCCCACATAGCATTTTATGTTTTTTAAATGCATAAAGAAACAAACCTTCCAACAGCAAAAACAGTGAGGGCCACAGTTGTATTGGCTTCTTTGTGCTTTCGGTCATATAGATTATTATCAAACATCAGTTCCCACATAATAGGTGCGTTCCAGGAAGTCTGGGTCTGAACATGTGGTCTGGCCCTGAAATAAGAAAAAAACAAATAAATAAAAAAAACAGAACAACTCATCATTATCACATTGCTTTTCATAAATCTTAAACTTGATACATTTACTTGGATAAGCTTAACTCGATACCTTGGAACAACTAAAATTTTTTAAGTTGGATCAGCTGTTTGCTTTTTTTAGTGTGATGAACATTTTTTTACGTCACGAGACACACTTGTAAAAATGGTTTTCGCATGTGGGAAGTACAGGTTAAAACGATCTTCGTTAAGAGGCTATCTGGGCGTCACCACATAGGAATCCTGACTTCTCTGTCTATGTTAACTGGAATGTCATGTTAACTGGTGTGACATCATTCCCAGCTCCGAAAGGTGATAGTGTTTTCAAAGAAAAGTACTGTTTGACTCTACTCAATCTCATTTTGTTTCTCTCCCTCCCTCCCATGAGAAGATATGAACTCTGACCTCACCCTTGGAAGAATCAAACTTCCGGGAATTATTTCCATTTGTTTGCATATGTAAATGGAGGCATATAGAGGGAGGGGTGTTATCTCAGCCTGTGCACTCAATTTCAGGTTTATTGGGATGTAAAAAGGAAGTATACTTAAATCATAATCTATTTTTTTTCTCATGTGCAAACTTGTCATTTAATTTTTAGTAAATGACAAGTTATGATAGCTAACCCATCCAAGTCTTTTGCAATTTTGCAAAAATATATATGCATATATAAATTATTTAGTCAGGCTGAATACAAATGCACACCACTGTTTTCAGATTTTTCTTTGTGAAAACAACAACAACAACAAAGAAACTGTCAGGATGTGTTGGTTGAAGTAGGACCCAAATGCAGGACACTGGTCAGATAGTTGATTATGAACATTTAATATCAAAGCCTTACAAAAAACAATCAATCAATCAATAAATAAATAAATAAATAAATAAACAAACAAACAAACAAACAAACACAGGAACAATAGAGACCCAGAGCTGGACAAAACAGGAATTCTGGGTAAAATAACAGCAGTGAATCAAAAGGAAAACAAGGAGATAACTGGAAAAGCCAGTAAAGAGTGAGAGAAGCAGAAATGTTTAAGTACTGGGAGAGTGAATGTGCAATAATCAACCTGGGCTGATTGGCTAACTGATGCAGGTGTGAGAGGAGAGTGTGGAAAAGTGCACAGTAAATAAATCTAACTAAAGAACAACAAAACAAAAATCTTACACTAAAGAATGAGAAGATAAAATAAACATAATTAAACTAGAGTTACAAAGAATAATGAGACAAAAGAAACAAGCATAAACATAAACTAGACTCACTGAGACAGCACTGAACTAAAGTTAAACAGAATTAAGACTGATCTACTCAAAGAGATGAAGGTACACAGAATATTGAAACTAGAATCAAACCCTAAAACGAGTCAAAACAACCCAACACAATCCAGGATCTGACAAAGTCATGCACAATTTTTACTTTACTTCACAATTTAATGGGAGTTTCTGTTTGTTTTTAACACGAAATATCCCTCAAAGGTTTGACACTCGTGGTGTATCATAACAAAAAAAATTAAGGTGTGTGCACATTTCTGGAAGGAACAGAGTATACTGAAAGGTATTTTATGTCATCATCTGTCAGCTATATAATTCTATTTATAAAGTTGTCAAACACGTAATTCACAGTGATGAAACCTGAATAATTACTAACGATCCATGTCATGCAGACAATGCATGACTGTTAGAAGGGGATCTAAAGTAATAACAAAGAAAAAAAATGCATATGTGCTCATCAGTAACTGAACAAAGTGTACAGAATAAAGTGAAGTTTACAGTTGCTGCCTACGATAAATCCCTGTCTGAAGAAATAACAGGCAAGTCAGACACGTAAGACATTACATTAATCCAGTGTTTCTCAACCTTTTTTGGGCCAGCGCCAGTATTGTGGTCAAGACCACCTAACCCGAGACTAAGACAAGACCAAGACCAGAGCGTATCGAGACCGAGACAAGTCCAAGACTTTTAGGGTCCGAGACCAAGTCAAGACCAAGACCGAGGGAAGTCGAGACCGAGTCAAGACCAAGACCAGCGGCCCGCGCTACATGACACAATAAAATGGTGAAATATGATCAAAATTGCTTCTCAAATTGATCTGAAAGATCCATATTACCATAAAAACACCTAGATATTAAATACTTAATACATTTTACCAATATTAAAATGAAGTGCTTCCATCTTTGTGCTATAATCTGCGGTGGTCTCGTGCCAGCCCTAAAAAGATAACGCCCTGGGTGTTTCCCCATATTGCTTATGTCAGAAACCATCACTGTATGCACCATTAAACATAGCAATTAGGCAATGCCCTGACGATAAATAACGCTCAACTATGAACATTGACCGAGGAACAATAAAGAAGTAACCAAGCACAAGGCGCTCACGGTGACTGTTTACACTCTCCCGCTACATGAAGCCAGGTAATCT
This sequence comes from Poecilia formosa, assembly GCF_000485575.1. Lineage (NCBI taxonomy): Eukaryota > Metazoa > Chordata > Actinopteri > Cyprinodontiformes > Poeciliidae > Poecilia > Poecilia formosa. The sequence goes on along the minus strand of NW_006800061.1, from coordinate 1,662,563 downwards.
GACACCATGGCAGACATTACAGCTGCCACTTTGAACGAAAACAATCATAGCATAGAGCAATGTGCATGCTCTGCGTGCTCTTTCGTTCTTGTGTTTTATTTATTTGTTAATTAAAAAAATATTAATGTACATGATTAAATAAAATAATGATAGCTACTGCAGTGTATTACAAGTATTACAAGAACAAAGAATGGCTCTCAGTGACACTCCAGTCCTATTTTCTAAGTAAAGCTATAACCTATAGTATAAGCTATAAGTAAAGCTATAAGTAACCCTAACCCTAATTTTCTAAGTGAAGAGCCGCTCAGAAGAATCGGACTGTTCCTGAAGGTCACATCACTATATTGCAGACTTTTGGACACAGCGTGATTTATGCAGCACTATTCTATTACTGACGATTAGACCGACATCTTCTGCCGCTCAGAGAAAACCACTGCGCATGTCTTGGAGCGCCGCGTGCGAGTGAAAGGTGGGAAGGGGGGGGGGGAGGATTGTAACAGAAACACGTTATTGCTTGTATTTTAATCGGTGCGTTTTCCATCCACTGAAAACAACGATGCTAATAAATAAACTGGACAGTATGCTGTACGTTTAGTGATATTTTCACAGTTGCGGTCTTGAAACAAAATGCCGGGTCCTCAGCGACCGAGACCAAGACAAGACCGAGACCAAATGCGGTCGAGTCTGAGACGAGACAGAGACCATCAAAAAATGGTCTTGAGACCGGTCTCTAGACCAAGACCGACCTTGAATACCACAACACTAGCCAGCGCCCTCCTAGCCTTTATCCAGGTCCCTCACCGCTCACCAGCAAAGAATTTGTAGGCTATTATTTTATTATTAATATTACTATCACTATTGTAGATGTTTTGATTTTTATGCTCGTTTCTGTACTTATCATCAAAAATAATTTCCCAGAGAACAAAAAAGCAATGTGAATAGAAATTATTTTCACAGGTGTCTACGAAAAATGCAATGAATGGACATTCAATTTAAAATTGGTAGGCCTAACAGCAGTCAATCAGAGTGGAAAAATATTCTTGTTCTGTGCCATTTTCTAGTTGTTAAATATTACACAAGATGGCCAGATAAAAGATGTACAACAATGCTAGTTTAAACTCTGAACTATTTGCAAAAAGACTGTGCTCTGCAACATTAAATCATGGATAGAATTGTAACTACATTAATCATAGATCTTTTCTTCAGTGTTTCTGTCGGTTTCTGGTGGTGCAGCTCTGTGCTGCCTTCAGGAGAATGGGACATCAGAGTATCATCCTTAAAATTTCACCCACATGGCATTTATTGTGCAAACCAGAGCTGTCATTGGAAAAACAAAAGTTCCAGGTCCTTTTAATGCCATACAAATATGAGACAGAAACATGGATTATATCTTTATATAGACCTGTCTACTGATTTATAAATTAATAGTTTTACTGGACAGAAATTACAAAGAACAAATCTGGTTCTTAAATCCTAATGAGTCAAATTGAAAGTGTCATGGAGTCATCAGCCTCATGACATTAACACTGACATGGAAAATAATATTGAAAACACTTAATTATTTCTTGCGCGACCCGGTACCATTTGGTCCACGGACATGGGTTGGGGACCACTGATATATCTGATATATCTGATAATATGGACATTTGTATACAGCGCAGTGTACGCACAATTTGAATTATAATCAGCATTGTTTTATTGGCCAAGTTTATTCGCACAAACAAGGAATCTGACTTCGGTTTTCAAGCTTCAGTGTATAAACCT
>NW_006800061.1:1654580-1660519 GCF_000485575.1 Poecilia formosa | reverse complement strand
GTTTTATGTCCCGCTTCTCCTGTTTCAGAGTTTTGTGCAATGTGTGCGTCGTTTTTTTTTGTTTTAAACCCCTATGGTGCGCAGCGTTCGGAAAACGCATCGATGGGTAAAAGACAGACTGACATAAACCTTTTAAAACAACTGAAACAATTTCGGTATTCTGATTATTGAAATTTAAAAGTGCTGTGTTGTTCTATCACACCCGTTTCATACCGGACAACTTACAGCAACGGTGTTAACGCTATAAAATGAACTGAGAGTCCAGTGGACATCGGAGGTGATATGTGGAAATGTTTATTATTATATGTAAAGGTCGTTATTATATATGTTTATTCAGTTAAAAATGTTAACTATGAAAAAACATAGTCATCTCCAAATCATAGTGCAGCAAATAGAACGGCTGCTCCTGTCTTTTATCCACCGCCTTTTCTTTTTGTTACGTCTTTTATCTCTTAAAATGAGTCCACAAACTATGACTATTGCTTCTACATCGTCATCCGTGTTTGGTTTTCTAAATTCCTGTATGCTATGTTGGGGGTTTTACTGGATTATCCTCTGGAATCGGGATGTTTGTGACTGGAATCAGTTCCTGTTTGTGGCTGAACATGAGCCAATCAAACCTGTTGTACTTTTATCAGCTCTGTGGTTACAGAGGTTTGGAGAATCCTCTCCAATTCTTAAATCTTGCCGTCTAAACCAGACTTAAGACTCACAAGCTCTACTCATCTCCTCTTGACCACTGCCCAAACGCTCTCTGACTCTGGTCGCTATGGTAATGTTTACTTATCCCTTCGAAATAAATACAGATGGGCCACAAAAACGAACGTTTTACTTTCGTGAACATTTTAACTCACGATAAAGAATAATGGGAGCCCTGAGCTTGTTTCTCTGCAACGAGACGGTCCCACCTGGGAGTGATGAGAGACAATGACACCCGAAGTGTTGCTTATATGCACAGCGTACTTGGTCTCTACGTGGCGAAGCAGTTTGAAGCTTCATTGCCTCATTAGCAGCCGGTCGCCTCATGTTACGCAGAGCGGGACTCACCTACCGGTATGGGATAAATCCATTCTCCTGTCTCTTTTCTGGGCCTTTTCCACTTTGCAAAGAAACTTTCCAAAGACACCTGATCTGTTTCTTACTCATTTTGCTGCTTGTGGGCTCAGTGTTGGCGCGCAAGTAACCGAGAGAATCCGGTTAAAGGATTTTCAAAATAAAAGATCCTCCAGACTCAAATAATGCATAAAACGGAAACACTTAATTATTTCTTGCGCGAGCCGGTACCAATTGGTCCATGGACCGGTTCCGGTCCGCGGCCCATGGGTTGGGGACAACTGATATATCTGATGACATATCTGATAATATGGACATTTGTATACAGCGCAGTGTATGCACAATCTGAATTATAATCAGCATTGTTTTATTGGCCACGTTTATTTGCACAAACAAGGAATCTGACTTCGGTTTTCAAGCTTCAGTGTATAAACCTCAGTATAAACATACAGATTTTAGACAAAATACAAAGATAAATGAACAATATGTTAAAATATATCTGCAGCCAATTGTTAGATAAAGTATAAAAAAATAATATGACAATGCAAAAATGTTTCTTTTACTTTACAACAGAGGAACCGAGTACTTTTGTACATTGGGTTCATTAAAGAATAAGGACCTGAATAGGAAACTGTCTCTGTGGTGAGTGGTTTTTGCAAACAGCATGTTGTAGTGTCAAACTGAAGGCTCCGCACAAACAAGCATGATATATATATATATATATATGAAGTTCTCTTACCCAAAGTTAAGTTTGTCATCCAAATCATTTGTGGTTGCTGGTGTTGATTCCCTTAGCACATTCAGTTCTTTGATAAAGGCAAAGGCTCTTAAACGCCTACAAAAAGAATAATTAGTAAAAGAAAAAAAAACAGTTAATTGAAAAACATCATTGAACAAAAAACAAACATCATCTGTGGTGCTAAAATCTCAAAGACAAGTATTTTAACTTTTGGTACACACCTGGTATACAGAGAAATGAAGCCTGATGCAAGTAATAAAATACAGATAAAGAGTCCAGCAATCTTTCCTCTGTGATTGGACATACTAGAATAAAGCAAATGAACAAGTTTAATATACCCAGCTTTGACAGAGCAGATAATGTAATCGCAACTGTTATAATTTATGAATTACTTTAATTTGCAAAAGTAAAACCTTGTAATAGAGGATATTGTTTGATTACCTTACTATACTTCAGATTCCCAAAATTCTAATACAAAATTATTATCCTTTGTGCTGGTCAATCAAATTAAATCAAGATTTAAATACATCGCAGTTAGCGTTTTACGCCACTTAAAATGTTTCTTTCCCTTTCAGTTTCAGGAGTCTAACATCGTTATCTGTTTTGCTTAAACACCCTACTAACAATTATGAATCTTCTCTGGATTATATTATTCACGTTCACAAAGTGAATCTACAGTTCATAAACTTATGAAAGTGGGTCCAACTTAACATAAATTAAAAAATGTAGCTGGAAATGGTCACTCGAAAATAACATCAGGGCGTGCAAATATGAAGCTAAAGAACAACAACAACAACAACAACATCGTGTTATGGTGTATTTAGTATAATTTGAAGGGCCGGTCATGACTTTCATTACACATTGGTTTACAATTTTTGAACAGATGCTCGCCAGCTTCCTCGAATGGCAAGTGTCCCCTTCTTAACTAAACCATAGGTCTACATCTCTGACACCTCAAATTAAACTATTTCTTATTACTTCTTAAAAACGTTGGCTAATTTTCTGGCTAATTTTCAGACCTATGTAGGCCAAATGAAGTGAAAAATAATACTCAGAGACTTAAAATCACAGAAAATCCACAGAGGTGTTCGGACCATTCTCTCTCTTGAAAAGAAAAAAAAACTATACGGTTTTTAACAGGGTACACAAGAAAGATCTACTCGAGCACAATAAATAATAATAATAATAAAAATGCCTCTTCTTCGAGCCTGATTGTCCTGAAACGCAATTGTTTCGTAGAACAAAGTTGACAAGAACATTATGGGTTTTTTTTGCTCTTTTTTTAAAATTATTATTTTAAATTAACCAAACAGATCATTTAGAAGAGACAAATTATTGACTCACCTGGCAAGCAAGTGTTTTCAAACGAGTCCGTACAAAGGTTGGAAACCACCTTCAAAACATTTTCTAAAAGGCGGAACACGTTTATAATTAATCGATTTCAAGCGCATGCGGGTCCCGCTGTTCCGCTTTTCTCTTCCTTAGTCTGATTCTCAGTTCGCTCAGATGGAAACGGTTTGGGTGCGGCACCCAGCTCCCTTCCTCCAACCCACTTAGAAGCATATCTTTCGTCTGTAACCTGTTCTGCATAGACTGATTAAATACGTTAAAGTGGGATCAAGTCCAGGAGGTTTTTTTTTTCCCCTCATAGCTGGTTCCTGATTTTCAAGAATTTGCAAACGTACTTATTTAAAGAGTTCAAATTAAAGTTCAGAAATGAAGGAGGCGTGATATTTCAAAATTATGGACAAAACCATAACAAAAACACAACACATCAAATCAACTGAATTTTAATATATGGCTAGTTCTAGCTCTTCTGAAAACATTTCGGAGGCGTTCCTTCATAACAGTGGTAGGTGGAAAGCTGCAGGGAGGGAACTATGTCTGGCCCAGTCTGAAAAACCTACACCTTCTGCTCTTAAAACAAACCACTCAGTTTATTATTTTGACTTAGCTGCCTTTTAGAGAAATGATTTGTAATTCTCTACTTTGTCTGGCTTGAAAGTAAATTTATGATCTGTTTTCATGAACATTCTTGTACAAGGGAGAGTAAAAGCAGTGGCCTCGACATACGTGAAAATCTATAATGTTCACAAACCTGAAATAGGAACCTGTTTATTGTGCAAAGAACAAAGCAAACATGTGCTCTTTGTTTCTTGTTTGGTATTTGCTATTAATAGTCAGATTTTTCTCTTTGCAAAAAGTTGATCTAGAAGCAGATATTTTATTGATTTCATTATTTCTCAAACCTTTGGCTGAAAATTTAAACACTGTAAATATTACAGAAAATACTGTAAATTTAAAATCTATCCGAGAATAAAACATACAGAAAAATAAATAAATAAATAAATAAATAAATAAATAAATAAAATGTACCACAACAAAAGAAATATTCTAATTCTCATTTACCTTGGAGCTCTTCAATACAGTAGTGTTTCTCCAAACATTTTAATATTATGTAAAATGCAATATTTCCTGCCAGCCACTTCAGAAAGTGATGCTTATCTAGAATCATCACACATGCAGGGATAGAAGTCCAAGACCTTGTTTCTTGTAACTTTGGTGATAAGGCTGACAGATAATGAAAACCCAAACTTCAGTGTCTAAGAAAAATAGAACAATGTAAAAAGGTCATTAATGGTGTCACACATTAATGAGACCATTTAAATGCTCGGGAAACCTTTCCCAGTGTTTTAAAACACCTGCAAAGGTTTTCCAAGCCTTTAAATGGTCTAAGTCTGGGTAGGTAAGCTCCACAATCATGGGGGGGGGATACTGCTGACTTGAAGGTAAGCCTCCAAAGGTCATTGCTGAAGAAGCTGGTTGTTCACAGAGTTCTGTATCCAAGTGTATTAACAGAAAATTGAGTAGAAAGACGAAGTGTGGTAGGAAATGGTTCACTAGCCACAGGGAAAACCACAGCCTCACACCACACACTTTGAACTACCTCATGAAGCCCATTACATCATTTTCAGCACAGACATTTCACCATTTAAGGACTGCAGACAGGTTGCTATTTGAAGAGTTGTGTGAGGCAGTGTGAAACAGGTGCTTCACTCAACTGTGAAACAGGTTCATGAATCAAACTGACAAGTATCAGTGCTTTATTACTGCTCCAGGAGGCTTCTTTTGTTAGAAACAGGTTATTTACATATGGTTATCATTGTTAGAACACTGGAGTTTGAACTGCCTGGATGAGCTCTTTAACCAGAGGGCGAGGGAAGTGTTTCCTTCATCCTTTGACTTGCTCCATTCAGTGTACTAAACATGTCTAATTAATAAGAAAATTAGCTAATATATAACTTTAGCTAACATATAACTACAGGGAAAAGGCTAATGCTAATGCTGTACAAGGCACTGCGCAGCAAGGCAGTGCATTGCTATGTATTGCACTGCCTTGCGCAGTCCAATATCCTGAGGGAAAAAAAAAAAAAAAAAAAAAACATAAAAAAGGCTAATATCATTGCACCGCCTATGGCGGTGCTGACGTGAGAGGAATACGCAGGCTTTTATTTTGAAATTTTCAGTAAACTTCATTTTAAATGGCCACAATAATCTAATGTGTAACAGTGGTTTGGTTAATCCAGCTACATAATGCCCAAAACAGCAAGTAGTTCTTAACTGCCACCTCAGCCCTCCTCTGTAATAATTGAGTGTTCCACCATGTTTGTAGTTCTGACAGTCTGCTCTGCCCTCTGTATTAACAAAGTGTTCCGCCACAGTTAGAACTACAGAGATGGCGTCTTTGTAGTCCAAACCAGCAGGTCTGCCTTTCTCTGTGTACTGTTGCTATAGTTATTAAGCCTCTGTTGTCACGTGTGTGTGAGACAGCGAAGTGGAGAAAGATTTCTATCTTTATGAGACACCCAGTCAGTTTTGATGAAAAAAGCAGTCCAAACAACTGCTTCCCGTTCAGTATCGTAAGGCCGATCCAAAAACCGTTTGAAGCGTCTGAGAGGGCTATTTGTCATCTCCAATACTTCCGCGAATCTCCATAGACATAATACAGGTGCTGGTCATAAAATTAGAATATTGTGATAAAGTTCGTTATTTTCCATAATGTCATGATAAAAATTAAATTGTCATATATTTTAGATTCATTGCACACCAACTGAAATATTTCAGGTCTTTTATTGTTTTAATTTTG
>NW_006800061.1:1645030-1653853 GCF_000485575.1 Poecilia formosa | reverse complement strand
TTGTGATTAGAATATTACTTTACTGTATTTATGTCCACCGGCGAGATACCAGCTAATATTAGCTATAGTGCTTGGTGTATTACCGGCGTTAAGCCCCGCTATGAAGGCTAACTGAGATTCCGTAAATCTAAAAAAAAATATTATTCTCTAACATTGACTTAGATTATCTGGCACAAGCCAGATATTTTCTTTTTTTGTTGTTGTTTTATGGACTCATGACAACTCTCCCTGAAACCTTTATGGACCTTGCAACAGACAAACAACGGTGACCTGATGGATCACATGTACTACAGTGAAACATCTGACCTGACATGGATTCACGCGTGTGAATGCTTCATTTAAGAGTGCCTTAAACCTCTAAAGATGGAACTTGTAAGACATGCCTATATACACTGAGTGGAGCGGTGGACCACTCCAAGATGGCCGCCCTAAATCTCGTTAGCGACAATAGGGGAGAGCGCTCAATGAGGCGTCTACTCTTATATTATGCCTATACGAACATAGACATAATATAAGAGTAGACCCCACATTGGTCGCTCCGGCGCAGGAAATACGGCGGCCATCTTGGAGCGGTATACCCTCCTACTTTGCTCAATCAAAACAGCAGAAGATGCCTCAGCACTGAGGGATATTGTTGTTCTGATCGATGGACGATTGATGTGAGGGCTGCACAGACAACATTTCACAAGTAAGATGGACATATTATTGTGTAGCTACAGTGCTTGGTGTAATACGGGTTCAGCCCCGCTATGAAGGCTAAATCTAAAAAAATTAATTATTCTCTAACATTGACTTAGATTATCTGACACAAGAGCCTCCATTAGAAATGAAACAATATAACACATATTCTAAAACTTATGTGTTATAACATTCACCAGCAAAGTTTACACAGGTAGTAAAGACTATTATTTATATGTAATTCTTTCAATAGTAAGATACATCCCAAATCTTCCGTTTTTGTTTTGAAAGTTTCATAAAGACACGATGTGAGGAAGAAGAGGGAGATATCTATAAAGAGAGACAGATTCACTGCAGCACGGATGAATCTCACATCGGATTTTGGACTCAGTCTCAGCTGCTGAATCTCTCTGAAGCTAGAACTCGTCGGCTGAAAAACATATATCTTTATTTATTTGTGTTTGTATAGTTATATAAGTATGTATTGATATTACTAAATAATTTATTAAATAAATTATGAACGGCTGTGTGCTTTGTAATATGCTCTTCATACATCGATATCAGAATATTCCATTCCTATTCTATTGTTATAGCCACTAAACATATTTAAATATGAACTATGTATTAAAAACATACTTAAATAATACAATTGTTTGTTGATAGATGTTTGAATATGGTTTCCAGTAACAAAAAAGTGTGCTATGATCGATTAAATGCGCTGATACGTCATTGTGCCTGCTAAACACATAAGCTGAGTGGAGTGGTGTACCGCTCCAAGATGGCCGCCCTAAATCTCGTCAGCGACAATAGGCGAGAGCGGTCCATGAGGCGTCTATGCTTATATTATGTCTATGTATGCGAATCTCTACCTACGCCCCATTATGCTTTGCGTGAATTATGGGCGCGACTTCCGCCGCAAGCCGGTCTTGTGACCGGAACTGCCATTTGTTTACATGTTATCCTAATGTTAACCGGCTTTCGTCAGAGCTTTAAGGCTATAAAATATGTGGGAACACCAGCTATCAAAGCTTAAATGTGACATTATTGTTTTACCGCAACCTACAGCTATTGCGGGGAGGGATGAGAACTTGAAGGAATGGTCTAATTTCCTCAGGTCGCACTAGCATATGTAGCTACATCACTGACTCAGTTGCTTCGGATGCAGATGTGGGTTTTCCTCCGTTGGCTTTTTGTCCACACGATGAAATGAGCACACATAAAGCATTTTGGGTTCTTTCTTCAAGTTTAGAATTGTTACCCAAATTCTTTTTGTTTGTTATCTGCCGGTTGGCAATGAAAACTACAGCTGTTGTTTTGGGAGCTTGTTCAAAGCACAGTTGCCCGAGCTCCACAAGGGCATCTTACCACACTTTCCAGTGGAAAGTTGCTCTCTATAACAGGTTAATTATCTGACTAGCTTCTCTGCTTTTCTCTTTATTACTGTCAGTTCTTAAGAGAAACGAGCTGCTAGCAGCGCTGCTAACTCACGGTCATTCCGTGACAAAACGTAACGATTGTGTTCCTGTCGCTCCCGTGATTAAACTCACAAATCTGTACTGAGCAGCTCTGATTGCAGAGCTGCTCTGTAAACATGTTTTACTAAATATTGTATTATAACCGAAAAGAGATGTAACTTCTATCATGAATATAGATTAGCAAACCCTACAAATTGTCTATGAAATAATGCTACTTCCTCTAGCCGCCGGAAGTAACCCCCATAATCGCTTCCCCAGTAAGCCCCGCAGGAATAAGGTCAATAGCAGCGATGACAGAGCGATGATGTGTGCTGAGCTCTGAAATTTTTCAGGAAAGTCTGAAAATGAATGGCTGAGAGCCTGTCTTTACCCGGTCACATGATTTCGCTCTGAAGCACCTTGGCAGAAAACCGTCAGCCTTAGAGAAATTTTGAAAACATTTTATGGGAGCAGGCATGCGTATCAATGTCATGACCGACTTTCATACCGATAGAGCAATTTTTGTAGGCGTGACGGAGATTTCAAAATTATTTTGGGGTCAAAAATACACTCCGTCTCTCACTCTAACAGAGCTGCAGTTGGTGTCAGTTACACTCTGCATTTCGGCAGCTGGAAATTTCGCTCGTTTTTCGCTTTTTACATCGCCATTGTAACTCCGATTCCCAATAAAAATAATAGATCCAAGCTCGTTTTGATGACATTTTTGTGGGTGGGCACGCAGCGGTAGGAGCCGCATTAACGGTAATGGAAGAATATTAAATAATCTATAAAGAGACATTCTATTAGGTGTAGAACAGTAAGTTCTACACCTAATAGAAGGCAGTCGCAAGGCAGTTACTGCCCTTCCTTATGTAATGCTATGGCAGGACCCAATAAAGTGACAGAAACTTAACGCAGTTTCTTCCTCAGTGAGATTCTGACACTGGGAGGAGGTTACTGGTTTCTCAGTCAGAAGCTGGTTGCAAACCTGACGCCAGCAGGTGTCAGTCAGTCATGGTATATCTGAAATTTGGTTTGATGACCTCAATATGAGAAACTACAGACTGATGGGAGGAACCAAAGAGCCCAGTAAAGGTAACGGCAAATCTTCTGAAGTCGGGATATAATTAATTTAATTTCACATAATTATCGCGGCAGAATTTGTTAAAACTTAATTAAATATATTTGTCCTATTTGATGTTTGTTGTGACGTATACTCACAAACGAACGAGGTGATTAGTCCAAGTTTGTCGTTTATTGAATGTTCAGGAACTACAGCGAGTGTAAAGAGCCACAGCAAAGGTAAACAAAGGTAAAACAACCTGAACAGGATCAACTCAAAACCACTCCTACCTTTTTACTCTCTGTCTCATTGTCGTTTAAGCACACCCGCTTTACTCTATGTCGTTTAAGCACACCCGTTGCCGTGGCAACCGCCTGCGCCCGCAAACTGAGCAGAGTTTGCGGGCGCAAACTCTGCTCAGTTTGCGCCCGCATAACAACATAACATAATGTTGTTATGTTGATATCATAACAACATTCTATCCGTTATGATATCAGGTTTCCAGGCTTGATATTTAGTTCTCGATTATTAATAAGCCTCTCATAAACACAGCGGTGGTTGAGTAGGTAATTTAAACTCCTACTCTGCTCGTCAGTCGGTCTTTGAGTCGCCTTTTTGTGTGTGTGTGTGTGTGTGTGTTTGTTAATGGAATCGAAATGCACTGAATTGCGCAACATCTTGTTGAAACAATAATTACTGAGATTATTAATTTTAACACGATTTTTTTAAATAATTATTTCTTTTTTTTAATGAAGCTACAAACGTTTAGGATCTAAGGGTGCGTTCACACTGCAGCCTGAAGTGACTCAATTCCGATTTTTTTGACGTAATGCGACCTGTATCCGATCTTTTCATGGCAGTGTGAACAGCACAGGTCGGATTCTTTTTCGAATGTGACCCATATCCGATACATATCCGATTCAAATGCGACCATAACGTCCAGGCCGTATTCATCCGAACTGAACGTCACTGATTCTCAACAAATCTCACTATTCTACGTCCTGATACGTGCAAGTGGGAAGAAAAACAACAACCATGACGGACTATATAAGGATTAAGTTTTTAATATGCTGCTCCGGCCGGATAACAACTTCAAATATGTAAGCTAAGCTCCACCGTTAGCCTCCATGTTTACTGAGCACTTCTTTTTATGGCGGTTGGCAGAACACTGAGAATGCTGACGCTATTGCGCCCTCTACTGCGCATGCGGGACACTTTCAGGTCGTTTGCCTGTTTACACTGCAGAACGCATACAGGTCGCATTTACTGACACTGTGAACAGCCCCGGCAAAAAAATCGGAATTGCCAAAAAATCGGAATTGAGTCACTTCAGGCTGCAGTGTGAACGCACCCCTAGTGAATATTTTTGATAAGCCTGTCAGAAGAGGAAGTGCTGGTCTCAGCGTCCTGGCAGCGTTCAGTTTGTCACCTGCCGAGATCGACTTGATCGATGTATTGGGCCCCCTGTGGTGACACATTTGCAAAAGGTTCCTTCTGCTCTTCTAGGACAGTGATTGTGAAAATAGAGTGGATCCACGTTTCTTAAAGCAGGTCAAGGAACCACGATGAACTCTAATATGTTTATAGAACAACAAACTATTTGCATGTTTGAAATCTACAGCTGGTGCAAGTGAGGTAAAATGTACACCAAACACTGAATGAGACGCTTTACATTTTTGCTCTTTGTCATTCAAATTTATTTCACAGCTTTGTGTAAAAATAAATTCAAACGTTTTCAGAACAAACAAAAGGGGAAAAAAGTAATGTTGTGCACAACTGTAAATCAATGACATGAATGAAAGCTGAGGTTCACCTCCGGGAAATTGTTTAATCTGTTAAACATTTTCTGGAAACAATGAAGAAATGCGTGCAATTTTAAGGACTAATACCACATTTTTGTTAATGAATAGTCATTTGCTTGTAATGGTTCAAGTAAATGACTCAACCCATTCATGTACACCTTTTCATCAAGGCAAGCTACAGGAGCAGTCTGACAAAAGCAAGGTTGGCTCTTGGCCCTTCTGTCATGAAGTGTCTTTCCCCAGGCCAACGATAGAGGCGGATGGAGTGGGAATCGAACCAGTGACCCACTGATTGGAAGATGAACTCACACTGCTGTGACCACTGTTTTAAAACATTGGACAGTTGTATTGGAGCAATTGATGCAAGTCCAAAATGATTTGCAGTTTTTTTTTTTGAAAGGATGAGAAACTACGTGCAAAAACGACTAAATGTTGTAGAGGTTTAATTAATAGTTAGGATTATAAAATGCACCAAGCAAGCAATAAACTCCTCATAATGAATCTGCCTCAGGAAATTCAAATTTGTCATGAAACATGGCTCAGATTCTGTATTATCTTTTGGTGGTTTGGTGCTTTGAGTCAAAGAAATGCAGCACACTTCATAGGATGAATCCCAGTTCTGTCTTTTACTCCACATTATCACATTTCATTACTGTGTACATTTATTTACTTTAACCCCATTTTACATCTGTTATCCTTGTGAGACTTACTTTTTCACTACTGGATAAAGAGAACTTCCCTCACAAATTCAGTTATTTTTAATTCTTACGATGAGAGGATGAGGATGCACCACAAAGCTTAGGGCACCTAAATGACTATCACTGGTCATGTACATAACATGGCCAACATTAGATCTTTTCCTGCACAATATATCAAGCATACTCTTAAAAGTGTGGGTAAAAAGGCACTAAACACCGTGCTATCTGCACTTCCTGTGCAGGTGAAAGTTTTTTGTTTTTGCAGCTCATCACTTGCCGCAGAACCCAAATCCCTTCCTGAAATACAGACAAGTTCAGAGGAATGGAAACGTTCTCACCACGTAATGACATGCTATTGGTGCAGCGCTTTGACAGAGTCATGCACTTTTTCACACGACCTGTTTTAACAACAGTTTTTTGGATAGTCTATAGTTGATTTTTCATAGGGCCAATCAGCAAACAGAAAGAAGTAGCGAACGATAACGTCGATTTCCTGCGTTGTTTTAGAATAGTAGTCTGGCTGTAGTTTTAGCAATGGCAGCGAAGCAAGTGAACGAAGCTGTTCAGTTCGTGTTGGTCACACTTCCACATATACAGGATGGTAGTTTACAGTGCAGAAGATTTTCTGTAAGCTTAAGTAGTGCATTTCACAGCTAATGGCAAACATTAGCCATTAGCTAAACTTTAAAACCTTAAGACAGCCCACACCTCCAGGGAGTAATCGTTTTTCAACAACCAAGACCCCAGACCATCTGTACAAAGCAAAGTGTTGTGTTTGACTGAAATAGTGTAGTATGTCACAATCCTACACTATCAGTATTCTGACTTTGAGATCATGAACATACTGTAAACTGCTCAAATGACAAGCTGGTATGTTTTGTCAAAAATTATTATTTGTTACCATTTTGAGAAGGAGGAAGAATTAAGAATAACATTTCCTTCCAGAACCCTTTTGTCGTCCTGGGTACCATGAGTTTGTTTTTCACATTTTTTCATGTCATGCAAGTCCACAAAGTCATGTGGGCTTTCTGGCTCATAGGTTTCCTGTCCATAGACGTCTGTTTGTCTGCACCTGCATTAAACAGGTTGGTTAACTCATTTTTCTCTGAAATATGTTGTCTGTGTGCTTCCAAAAAATTTTGTATTCTAGCATTTTGCTTTGGGTCACTTTAAGATATCTGCTTTTATTGAAGTAAATCTTTTAAATGTGGGCATTGCACTTCATCTGGGGTGAATCAAGCTACTTACTTTTTTAACTCAAGTGTTTGTTTTATATGCATCAAGTTACTGACGAGTTTTTATACTGATCACTGAACCTTCAAGTTCTCTTTCGTGTCATCCCAACACCAGGAAGAGAAACAGAAAGGCATGTATGTGGGTTGTTTTTTTTTTTTTGGCACTTATGTTTGTTTGTTTTTTTCTTCTTTTTTATGTGGTGATTGAAGATAGACATGCATGGAAACACACACATTCCTTTCTGGCAGAGATAATACAGTTTAGTTGTACACATGAATAGTTTGTTTCTAAAAAAAAAAATGTTTTTCTCATAATCAAGATCAGGGGTCCCCAAACTTTTTCCTGCGAGGGCCACATAACTGTTCCTTTTTCTGGTCGGGGGCCGGTCTTAGTTTTTCGAGAAAGAAACCTTAGAAAACTTTTGTTGACGTGGGGGGGAGGGGAGGATTACTGCCGACGACATATTCGCGTTTGTAGATAGATTTTTACCCAGAATGCATGCAAATGGAAAAAAATCGTGAGCGAAACGGTGACTGGTACTGACTAGTATATATTCCATTGAGGGAAACTAAGTTCCATATCTGTTCAGGAGCCCCCCTGGTGGTTGAAGAAAAATCCACAAAAAAACACTGAATGCTCTCTTATTGTTCAGGGGCCGGACCAAATGAGGAGGCGGGCCGGATCCGGCATTGTTCAGGGGGCCGGACCAAATGACGAGGCGGGCCGTAGCTTGGGGACCCCTGATCAAGATGCACATTCTGTTTCAGAGCTCAGATTGCTTCTCCCTCACTTTCCAGCCATCTAACTCTAATCTCCATTATCATTCACAATAATGACTTTTTCATTTACATTTTTAAAATGCTAACATTTAAAAACATACAAAACATTTTGGATGATAAATATTGTGTTTTTGAAATGGTTACTATGCTTCTGATGTTCCAGGTGAAGAAACAAACCAACTAAAACAAAACAAAAAAAAAAAAGCAAATGCTTCAGTTCTAGATGATGTATTAACATGGACCCATTTTGTCTGATACCTGATCATTCTACTTAGAATTTAAGCCAATAGTTTTATAGTAACTGCCCTAATAGTGTATTCTACTTTAAAAGTAAATAAAATTGTAGACTTAACAGGTTGTATTTTTGTAATATTTTAAACATCATGCTCTTCTTTTTCATTTATTCTCATGTAGCAAGTCGGAAAGAAGCACCCAGGAGCTACAGCTGCTCTTTGATCCCAATTTCCTTAAAAAACAAATCAGTCTTACAGATGGTAGGTCACATTTTAATGCTATGTTGTTTTTTTATTTCATAATTTTAAATTGCACTTCACTAAATAAGACAAAAAGAGTGACAAAAGAGCAAAACGTGATAAATTGTATCTGATTGTTCCGACAGATTATGGTGAAAAACCCATCACACCTGTTCTACCCGACTTTGAAACTCCCATTTTGCATGACTCAGAGGATGAAGACTACTTGGAGTAAAACATTCAATATGAATTAAACTTATTGTGTCATGCATATTTTGAACAAAATTACTTTCTTTTGTTGATGAAGTCAGTTATTGCTCACATTTGAAACAACTTAATTTACTTAATTTATTTAGTTCCCAGAATTTGTAGAAATTAAGTCATTGTTTACAAAACAGACATTGTGTTTGTATAGATGATGCCTGTTTTATAAGCCGACATTGAATGACAGTGAAAAAGAAATTGAATGAAACCTACTCCACAATTATTACATCTATACACTGCAAAAACACACAATCTTACCAAGTGTTTTTGTCTAGTTTCAAGCATAAATGCCTTAGTACACTTAAATTTAGACACAATTGACTTACCTTATCAGGAAGATATAAAATCTTGTTTTAAGCAAATAATTCCTTAATAT
>NW_006800061.1:1605392-1643669 GCF_000485575.1 Poecilia formosa | reverse complement strand
GGTCAAGCACGTAGTAGCTGCGCAGTGACGTCAAATGGGCATTAACCAATGAAACGCGGACCCTGTGGTAAGGTCCATTGTCTTGTTATAAGTAAATTTATCTGCCAATAGAATTCTTACATTTTCATCAGTATTAATGAATTATTTACTTAAAACAAGTTCCCATATCTTGCTGAAAAGATACATGTAATTTACTTTTGTCTTATTTCAAGTGTAATTTGAAAAATGCACTGGAAATAAGATAAAAAATACCTGGTAACATTTGGTGTTTTTGCAGCCTAAAATAGTCAGAGTTGTTTTTATGTCCTTGTCTGCTTAAGGCACTGATCATGGCAATTAACCAATGCTTATATCATAACAGCAATGGGAAAGAATTAGGAAATTTCTAACATGTGAGCGTAAAGGCAATCAAAATACATGTGAACAAAGTTGAAAAATTCAAACATAAAAAACCCTTAAAAACTGAAAAAAACCCCAGAAAAAAACAAAACAGTTTTCATATTTCCTCATCAGTCAAGCACGTATAATAGCAAAATATTGCAAACTGGCTTATGACATCAGCTGTACATGATAAAAACATTCTTGTTTTTCTTAAAGAGGCTAGTCTGTTGAAAGCTAAGGCACAAGGTTTGTTCTAATTCTCCTGTTACTTAAATCATTATGAGTCATGATGTGTATTCAACTAGTCACATGCTGCTTGTTTAAATTAATGACATTTGTGTAAGATATGCTCCACTGTTGATCAGAAGTTGTATACATCAAATTTTTAGATTTTAATAAGTCATTTCTTGTAATTCATGAAACCTTTTAGCTAAGAACTTTGTAATTTAAGTGTGTGTATTGTGTGTTTTTACAATAAATAAACAGAACAATCTTGTTTGAGCAATGAAGTCAATACATTTTGTAGTTTCGTACAGCGTAGTTTTCCACTTTTCACAGGGATTCTGGTCTTTTTAAGTCACAGTTCCCAGAGACCTTTATCACATTGTAAAGTTTCCCTTCTTAAGAATGGTCCAGCTGATCTGGTTTGTTGTGTACACAGACCACTCCTATACAGCCCTTCTGTCAACATTTTTTCTTTTGTCCAACTCTGTCATCAGCAAAACCAACAATGGAACAGCCTACGTACTAATCGGTGTGGGCTACGGGGCGTGACTCTCATTCAGCAGTAAAGGTTTCTAACAGTTTCTAGACTTTCATTTTATAATTAATGTTTTTTAATTGAAATACCATAGGTTATGTATAAATAAGATGTTTTTTTTTTATTGAAGTCATTATATTATGCTAAAATACCATAAGTTATAAACCAGGTTTTACCAACAGAGATTCTTGGTTAATTATTCAGTAGTGTTAAACTTAGAGGGATCAAATTACCATTGTAGCTACAATTAATCGTCCTTTAAATCATGTGAAAGGATTTGTAATTTAAAGCTGCAGTAGCGAGTTCTGAGAAAACAGTGGACTCAGCCTTACCCATGAACAAGCTCACCCTAGAGGCATTTGAAACCTCCGTCTCTGCAGCTGAAAACAGAATTATCAAGTCAACATCAGGCTTCTGAGAAAACAAATCTCTTCTCTTGAATTCGAGGCTCGAGTAACCTCTTCAAATTAAGATTTCAAACTCACCTACACAAAGGTCCGAGCTCCAGGAGGTTGCCCCATGGACCCCTAATCCAGGGGAGGTTCTCTGCTTCCTGTGGTCTGCCATTTCACTGGGATGACTAAACACATTTTAAGTGACTCCACCCTGGTGGACATTTTGCCGAGGGAGATCTTACGAAGAGCCAAATCTCAGTATCACATTTGGAAGGTAACTAGATAACAACTTAGCCCCGATTTCATCCATTGTTGTTGGTTGTTGTTTTTTCCCGCTTGTGCATAACAGAATGCAGAATAGTCATGTTTATCGAGTAAAGGTTGGACAAATACCTCCTGGCTGCAAGACTCGGATCACATTTCAAACGATTAGATTCATATCGGATTAAGGAAAACATATCAAAGCAAAAATAGGGTCTGTGTTGTTAGGACTGTCATGAAAAGATCTGATACAGGTTGCATATAGGCAAAAAACTTTAGTCTGCATTGTGAATGTAACCAAGTTTAATACTGTGTCAACATATTTTCTGTCCTGCCAGACTGACTGTTGAGTTGGATCAGAGTAAATGTGTTGATATGTGGCTGAATGATGGCTGCATAATACAACAGGACACCAATCTGCTTTAACAGTTTTAAATCAAGAATAGTTCACAGCTGAAAAGAGCCAAAACAAAAGAGAAAATTCACTTACAACACGCTGAAACAGTACAATATATTCTTCATAATTACAAATATTACATTACTATTTATATATGGCATTTTTGTACATCTTTTTCTATCATTTCCACTTGCAGTAAACTCTCCGTTATCTTGACTGGCTCTTGAAAAAGAAGTTTGGACAAAAGAAAGTCAGCTAGACTTTTATGTTGAAAGTGACAGAAATGTAACGGTTGAGCTGAACAGAAAAAGTCCAGTAATCTTCAAGTATTCATCTTTATTTTACATACCTTTTATTCTTTTGTAAAGTATACAATGCAAAAACCCATCTGTAAAATGACCTAATTAGACATTAGACAAGATGTAGAAAAACATTTTAATGTCGTCATGTCACTTTGCTTGTATGCTAAAAGCAAGATACCATAAGACAAAAATAGTAATCCACTGGCTTTCTGTAATGATAACCGGCCCATTGTATATTTTAACATACACCTCCAAAGAAATTACTTGTGTCGGATAATAGGCATCAAAAAAAAAAAAAAAAAGGTGCAAAAACTGAATGTTTTGATATTTTTGTATGACAGCCAAGGCTTACATAACATTTTGCGTCTTTTTGTGAAGCTATGGTAAAAAACATGTCAAATGCCTTTACATAAATGACTGATATTATCTTAAAATATTTCCTTTGTTTGCTGTCCCTGTATTAATGTAAGCACCCTGCAACAATTACACCTGGGGGGTTTCTGTCTTTGGTTGAACACGTCAGCCCAACCTGCCCTGTAAAGCTGCATTAACTTTTCTACTATTTATCTTCAGGATAATTAGAATTTACCTAATGTTCATTTCCTGTTCACCCTGTTCTACATCGGTTTCCTGTTTCCAGACAAGCTGGCAGTTAGGGTGTGTCTTTCAAGGAAGCAATTCATACATGTTCTTACTGGCATTGGTAAGATTTTAACTTCCCTATGCTTTAACACTTGACGAGGTGCAATGAACACCTTATCGTGGTGTCAAGAGGCTCATCTTTGTTTCGTTCTTGCACAAGTTGCCACTCCGTGCCCTTATGTTTTAAATTCAGTGATTTATTCTTAAGTGGACAACAGGAAATATGATTTGGGTCATTTATATTTTTGAGCAGAACCAGGTAGCCCTGCTCCCTTTTAAAAATCACTTTGTGCTTTTAACATTTTTTTCTAGTGATTAATAAACAGTTGTTATTTTCAACCATATCCATCCCAATCAACACACAGTTGTGGCATTTTGGAAACTCTGAATATGACAACATAATTTACTAATTTGATCTAATCTGTAAACTGTAATATAATTAAAACTTAATGTCAACAAGCACAAGTAAAAAAAAAAAACAAAACAAAAAAACTTGGTTGCATACATTTACTGTAAGTTGTATTTGATTTAGCATCTTTTTACTTGTTGTCCAGCCCATCTGAGACATATTTACACTGAGAGAGCAGATGGATATTTAGAGAATATTTTACACTGTATTTTACATTCACACCTGCATTGTGTTCAAACAGATGTCAGAATGTTTTAATCCTCTCAAGTAATCTTGTTTGATTTACCAAATAGGTGAACAATTGTTTTGTCAAATAAGTTCTTTTATCAGGCGTAACTTCAAGAGCCAGGAAATTGTACAGCAAATGTAACACGGTGGCATAAAGAGCCAGTTACAGTGAAACACTTCAACTTCTTAATCCTCAGTCAAACCCGTAAACTAAACACACTAGGTGGCAAAATATGTTTACTGAGAAAGTTTCAAATGAATTGATATAAAAGAGGCACTACTAGTGAAGATCCGAAGACAAACAGAGCTTAGAATTTGTTCCTTTGCTGGCACCTCAAGCAACAGATTGGGTCACGTTTAACAAAGAGCACAGTGTGTTTGAAATTCAGGAAAAGCAAAAAGTGAAGCATTAACTTAAGGTTTATGGAACATAAGTTACAGCTGCTTAGCTTTGCCCTGCATTGTTAACCAACGATTTTCTTTACCCTACACAGTAATTGCACAGTGTTATTGTTTTTTTTATTTTATTGATTTAAATCATTGGAACATTTTTTTTAAGTACAACTCAGCTACATCTACAAAAGATGGTGATTACACTGCAGACTACAAAGTGTGACGACAGAATCTGTAAGACCATTTTCTTTGTTTTGGATGCAGGTCAGCTGGTCTATTTCGTCTTCTCTCCACTCAAAAGTTGTATACAGACATAGAGCCTGGAACCTGTACACCTTTAGCATCCCAGCCCATTTAATCAGGTTAACAGCAACCGGAATGATTCAAGAAAAACAAACAGGCATCTACTTGCCTGCTCATTTCACTCCGAAACATAATGTCAGGCATTTTCCCACAGAGTAACTTACATCTGACCCAATCAGTGCGTTTGATAAAATGTGAACCAAGTTCTGTCAAACATCAATAAGACCCAGAATTCAGACGGAATATTTTAGCCAGCTTTCTAAACCTTATTTTATGGTGGCTTGTGGATATAATCTTATACAACGTTTCCTAAAAAAATAAAATAAAATATCTGCACAGTTATTTTTTTAGTTAATGTACACTCTGAATGGTGTTCATTATCTTACTGATGTAGCTGTCCAGCTCCCTCATTTTTTAAAGAAAGAAACTTGATTAAGTTATTTTCGGAAGTAAGAATATTTTTGTCTTAGGTGCTTTTGAAATGTGAAGAAATCTAGTGCTCTCATGATGGAGCTGCTGAGATGCTGCTACAGGCTAAGTATTGTTCCCACTGCTGCAGATGTACATCAGTTGTGCTTTGCATTTATGGACTTCACCTTCTGACTCTCACCTTTGCATAATTTCTTTCTCCTTTGGCTCATTCCCATCCCCTGCTCCTACACAAATGTTGTATACAGACACTTGACAATGTGTCTGTATACACAGACACCTGGTCTGTGTATACAGACCAGGTGTCTGTGTATACAGACCAGGTGTCTGTATATACAGACCAGGTGTCTGTATACACCTGGTCTGTGTATACAGACCAAAAGTCTGTGTATACAGACCAGGTGTCTGTATACACCTGGTCTGTGTATACAGACCAAAAGTCTGTGTATACAGACCAGGTGTCTGTGTACACCTTGTCTTGTCAGGTGTCTGTGTATACACCTTGTATACACAGACACCTTGTATACAAGGTGATTCAAGAAATCACCTTGTATATATACAAGGTGTATATAGACCCCTTAATTTTGTCAAACTAAGGGGTGACAAAATTAACCTCTTAATTGTCACCCTGAAAATGCTTGCATGTTATCCAATTTCTCCATGAGGACACCAGTGTCCTTAAGACAGCTAAGGGGCTTTAAATAGTCATTGTGTGTTTGTTACAGATGTTAGAGTCATTGTTCTTCTTATTCCCTTTTAAATATTTGTCCTTCATGCACATTTATGTTATGATACAGCGTACTGTACAAGGCTGTGGTCAAAGGCGGGGTTACTCCAGGTAAATGTCTTCTGTTGGACACGAGAACTCCACAAACTCTTTGTAGTACAACTGGAATGCTTTCCTGAAGAAGAGAAAAGAAGAGCCATCATTTCTTACCTTTCCTTGAATTTGCACACTCAAATTTTTGAATCGGAACAAACAATTTGAATTATAACTAATTCTAATCTTCAAGTATATGATGGACTGCTGAAATTAAGTATTGTTTGGTGTGGTTTGGTTTTTATTCATGTTATTAGTTTTTGGCATTTTCTGTTATTTTCTTCTATGTAAAGTTTTATAATTGTCTTATCATTTTTACCAAACTTAATTTTATTTTCTGTTTTATCATTTATCTACCTGTGATGTTGTGAAGCACGTTGGTCTGCTGAAGTTGTTGTAAATGTGCTATATAAATAAACTCTGACAACTTCACTCTTATCCACATGCAATTTAAAACAAGAGAGCTGCTTCGTTTTACTGCTAAATTTAGAATGTAAGTCACAGAAATGTGTGGATTGTCATGTCAACAAATCAGCTTACTCAGCTTCATCTGCCTTTTTGTTTTTTATATCTGTTGACATGTGAAACAAGACACTGAAATGCCATTAATTTGAAACAATCCATCAAGACACTCACAATATCACCAACTACAGAAAAACAATACAAAAAGCAATACAGTGCTTTGCAGAAGTACTTATAACCCTTAAACTTTTTAAATATTTTGCCACATTAAAACCATAAACACTAATGTAGTTTATTCACCAACACTGATAGGTAAACCATTTCTTCCTTACAGAAGTGGTATTGTGTCATATACCAATAAGTGGTTAAATAATAATAATAAAAAAAGATAATTACAGCATGGCTATGAATTCAAAGGAAATGGGTCACATTTAATCAGAAAATGGAGAATGTGACAGGTATATTCATTAAGCCTCCCTGAGTCAATATTTTACCAAAGCACTGTTTTCTGCAGCTGAAGGGGTAAATTCAATGTGTGCAAGCAGGCCCTGGCTCCCAAGTATATGCATATTTATATACATATTTATTCTTCACATATTATATGCAGTAAGATTACAGCATGCCTCCATCTCCTGGAGTTCGGCCACTCTTGAAGGTTATTTTGCCTTGCAGAGGTGTTACAAGATGGCAGAACTTAATGAGTATGCTGATATTAAGCTGAAGTAAAGCAATGAAGTAAAAAGTGATTTTATTAATAGGAAACAGAAACTGAGCTCATGTGATGAGATTTGAAATCTTAGCAAGTATACAGGTTCATGTTAGGGCAGAAACTGTCAACTGTGGTGATTTTTTCATGTTAGGTTTTGTTATTAAAAAAATACAACCCATACACTAAGGTCTATTTTCTTTTTCTTTTTCAGCTCTATAAAAGTCCAGTTTGTCTTATCTGATCACACACCTTAAACCAAAGTGTTCTTTATCACATTTTGTGATGCACTGCTTCTAGTAGATAAAGGGGTCAAATTCATTAAGCTTAGACTATGTAGTACCTCAGGAAACATAATAAAAACCTTTACTTTAAAAGTGTTAAAAGGATTTGGGCACTTTTAGAATTCACAAAATGATGTTAAAGTCTTTTGTGAGTGTGTGTTGCCTGTGAATATCAGTTTTGAAATCTCTTCAACTATCCTCAATTGGACTTTAACCCTGGCCATTCTAACTCATAAATATGGTTTTAAGAGTCAGTGCCCTTCAGGTTTTATTACATTTGTACTCCAACTAAGCTGATGATAAAAGTACTACCTCATGTTAGCTCGTTCTTCAGAGGCATGTTATTACACCGTGTATTTTGCTACCTTGTGTTGGAAATATCTAAAGCAAGCAATGTCGAGTCCATGACTTGGTTCTGTTGTTAATCACGAGCCTCTTGGCTTCTTACAGATGTTTCTTTTTGCCTGGCCTGTGAGTTTAGGTAACTTCTTGGTAAAATCATAGTGGTACTATACTTTTTCATTTTCAGATTATGGCTTGAGTAAAGGTCTGTGAAAGCTTTTATCGTTTTATTATTTAACTCTCACAACTTTATCCATGTACATGTAGACTTTATGCAGAAAGACACAAAGCCAGGATTCGAACCTGGGGCCAACTTGCACCATCATGCAGCCCCTCTATGTCCTAAAGACATTCATTTTAAAGTTTGGGTATCAGAGTAAATGTGCCTAAAGATACCACTTTTCAGATTTTACTCTATTAAAATTAATTGAAAACCATGTATAATGCTTATTCCACTTCAGGTATTTACTACATTGTTTTGAAATAAGACAAACTGTGATATGGATGCGCGTTTGCAGGTACTGTGCATCAAAGAGTAAGTGTTTTTTTTAATAATCTAAAGTTATTGGATGTACAGCAACTTACCCAATTGACTCAGCAAGAGGTTTGGTGGAGTTTTCAGACACAAATACATGGCAGGCAAATCTCTGATCTGCTGGGTGCTTAGTGATGAAACCAAAATACCTGTAGGGTGAAAAAAACAACATCAAACAGGATATAAGAATCCCAATCCCACTCACCTTAATAACTTCAGATTTTTGATTTGTTTTCATACAGCGACACCTAGTGGCAATTTAAAGCCTCCACATATGGACAGTAAGAAAAGGGGAAAAAAAGACTTACTTGCTGTTTTTAGGATGGTAGCCACAAAAAGAAACATTCTTTAACTGGAAGAAGTGACTGCACTCGTTACTCTGATGACAAGACACAGGTAGAAGAGAGAGAATGACATTCCTGATTAAAATAAAAAACACCCCCAGCTCCCCCTCCCCTGGACAATAAAAAGTCAAACATCACATCACATGTATTTGTTTCTAACTGTGCTTGGAATGGATTTGAGTTCAGGATGTCTGGTTGGGCAATTGAAACAATTATGTTTTTCAATCAACTATAAATTTATTTTACAATGATAACAGAATCATGCTTTCTTGCATTTGATACTTTTAAATAAAGGGAATATCTAATTCATATGCAGCGTATAACCACATAACATGACAAAGTTTGGTTCTGGACATTGTGCATGCCTTGACAAAATGCTGACCTCTACAGAGTTTTTGATGGTTCCAAAAGTCCTTGAAAGAAGTTGCTTTTTGTGGGGAAAATCAGCCAAATCTGATATGCTAGATTGCATGTTTATGTTTTACATGTAAAGGAAAAGGTACCAGAAAGAGTCTTACTCTGTCACAAGCATAATAGTCCTCTTGAACAGCAAGCTTAATTCCTTTGACGCTGATCTCCAGGACACAGAAGGAAGGTGGGTTGAACTTGACTGTCATTCGTCTGTTGTTGGCAATCTGAGGAACATGATTATGATTTACTTAATTGAAAATTCATCAAAAATAAATTTGTAGGTTAATAAACCTGATAAACAAAAGTAAAATAACCTTTTTTGGTACTAGTGTATTTGTTCCCTCACAGGTAAACAGTCATGGAGAGCAAGCGGCTTCCTACCTTCTGCATGGCTGCACACAGAACATCATTTCCTTTGTGATACGGCACTTGGACTGAGCCAAGGAACTTCAAGCGGTATCTGTCCATCCACTCACTGCTCTTAACTGCAAAGAGAGGAGAGCAAAAATGTATGAACAGAAATTAAAGGGAGGAGGAAAATAAAAGCAATTGAAAACTTTAGGCTTTGCTTGCTGCTCTTTCAAAATGACTGTTTCAGAATCTGTGAGATGACAGCAAAAGTAAGAATAAAGCCATGGCAAGCAAATATTATATCACATAAAGTAAGCTGTTTCAAAGTTGCTCAAAAGGTAAGGACATTTAATAAATAAAGAAATATATTAAAGAAATATGTTGATAGATCAGAGAAAAAAAAAGAATAAGTAAGTAATCTGAAAAATAATTAGCTGTAACTCTATTATGGCAGGTTGTTTGATAATGTTCTTAGCTAATTATTGTTGACATTAAAGTTGAAATTAAATCTGACTCCCACTGTAGTAATTTTGTGCAGTTTGTTAGTCACTTTTCCACTAAAGTCAAGATAATTTTAACATCTGGACATGACAGTTGTGTCAGTACCTTTGTAGCAGTCAGTGTCCCTGTTCACCTCTATGGCGTAGTAGGCGGGGAAGATTCCATGCGCACCAGTTCGCATGTTGTAACCCTCGTACCAGTAATCCTCTCCCTGGACCTCCACCAGCAACGGGTCATCCACCTCCAACTCCAGCTCATCATCATGTCGAGGCACAAACCTGTTGAGATTTGTTAAAATTCCACATTTAAATTGGTAACGGAAGAGCAACGACAGGGCAGCGAGATGGGAGGTGCCAGGCCTCTAGGCTGCCTGGACAGATACAGAAACCTAACAAAACATGAGGTAGGAATTAGGAATACATTTTTTTGAAGGATTGAAATAAAACAAATACAGCTAAAGACAACTCTCCATTTATTTTTCACAAGCTAGCTTTACAACTGCAGCACAGCTTGATGCTATAGGGAGACAGCAAAGTAAGCTCCTTTCTGATAATGCTTCAAAAATATTTCTGTATTCTTTTAAGATGATTTTTACCCAGTTTTTCAAACTGGGTAATAAAGATGCCGCTAGTAATATGGGAAGAAAGGAATATATTAATATAGTTTCTTTAATGTTTTTCATCTTTAATGCTAATGACCATATATTTTTTACAAGGTAGTACTGCAATGTTTCACTGAAGAGAGCAATATTACAAGACACATTTTACATGTACTTTTCCTATATATGTAACATTTATGTTCGCATGAGTCTAAAAACAAATGCATATGAACTGACATTGAAACTTTGATAAACTTACAATAACCTAATTTCAACAAATCAACAGGTTATTAAATTACATTTCATCAATTACACTTGCAGTTTAAGTTTTTAATCATGTATGTTTAATACATTTATTCTTTGCATTATTTCTCATACATTCTAAAGCTGGACATTGAAAAGGCATGTAAATTTAAATCACATCGTAAATTGGCTTCATACATGTACATATCAAAGGAAAAGCTATTTTGAAGCACATCTGCTCCCAACAGTTATTGACTGCAGAGTGGGCTATGTAAGGACAATGCCCCCCTGCATCGTATGATGTCTTGCTACATAAAGACGCTCTTGTTCTGTTGGCTGCGTTGCTGCTGTTTTGGTCCCTGCTTCCCAGTGCCTGGAACAGCCTGAGGTTTTCAGTAGCAGCTGGAAGCACTCAGTGCTAACTGGAGGGAAATTGAAGCTTTTTCTTCTCCGTACTTTATGTAGAGAAAAGGACAACATAAATGCCATACTGAGATAAAAATGCAGACTCAAGCCTTATTTGAATTTGCCACGACTGATGATTTATGACACATATTTTTGGCAATCCTCACTGAAACTGTAACAGGGTGGTAAAGCTTTAAAGTCATCCCCACCAAGTTAATAATTTGTGCTGTGAATAAGAACTGGTGGTATGGATTAAAACATTTATCTCAATATGCTAAGGGAAGTATTGCAATACACATATAAATGATGATAAAAAAGCAGTTAAAAACCCATTACTGTCTTTTTTAGTGATATAGGCTTAGGGCTGCAATTCAGTGCAGTCCAACAACAAGAAACAATATGCAGATTATTTAATAATCTGGTGAAGTTTTATTACTAAAAAGCACATGATAGACTGCATTTAATTATATTTTAAATAGATTAATATTTGTTTCTGGTGTCTTGGAACAAAATTGTCAAAATTTTGGGGTATGCAAACATATTATAGAGTTTAGTGTCAAACATTTTTCTGATGAAACATTTTGCAATAACAATAAAGGTATAATAATAGCCGATCTCTAGTGTGAATGCAGTAAAAATTTAAGTATGAGGTCAAATGCAAGAATAATGCATAATTTAATACAGACTATCTCATCCCTCATCCATGCAACTCCTTATAAAACAGATTGTTGTTTCAGTAGTAACAAAGTTACTTCCATTAAATATGATGGATGTGAAATTATATGGATTAGACAGAAATCCTTTTAGCACAGATATTGGCGTCACAACCAGTGTTTGATGGGAACTGTGTATTTTTGCCTTACCTGTATACTGCTCTGTGGGTCTGATCTTTCTCTTCCCCATTTATGATACAAGAATATAAACCAAAGGACTCAGCACCTTCAATCACAAAAAAGAAATCAGAAATATGAGGACAACTGTGATAAAAATAAGACTTGACAGATTGCAGTGCCAGTTTTTATTAGGCCTATTGTGCAACTAAAAAAAATCCAATTAAAGTACAATCAGGTCACTTTTAAGCACAGACGGATCATTAAGGGTCCATAAATCACACTTTAATGGGATGTGAAACTGATGAGTTTGTGTATTTCTACCTACATTCCCTTGAGATTACTTGCTTTATTCTGCACTGGGTAGATTAACTGTGGTGGTTCTAAAAGGTTTCAAAAATGCTCATAATACACAGGACAGTAAACCAACACCAGAGTATAGTATAGATGGCATAGAAACATTAGAAACACAAAGCCCATCTGAGAAATAGATGTTTTCCATGCACTCATTGAAGAAATGGTTTCACAAAGAAGCAAATCATTGGCAAATGATGTTTCCTTTATGGTGTTTATGTTGACTAGAAAATCTAAAGCGTTGGTTGCTGAGATCTACCAATTAGCTAGAATATTCATATATGGTTTAAATTTAAACCATAACCGATTTTATGTAAGTGTTCAATAGTGCATTTAAGGGAATCCAGTTTAAATGGATCCCCTTAAATGTGGATCAGCACAAATTATTTCTGAAGGTGTTGAATCGTGTTATGTGATGTCTTTGATTTAATTATAACTTAATATTATTTAAAAAAAACTGTACTATACTCTTCATAAGAAGATAGAAAAATATTGCTTTCAACTTGCACAGTAAGCATTTAACTGGAAGAAATCAGTTTCACTATAGTTGGGTTGAATAAGATTTTAGGAAAATAAAATATACATATTTTAGAGATTACATATTTTGAATTCCAGCCAGTTAAAGTAAAGTGAAATCTTTTTAACATTGTAACCCTATTTGAACAAAGATTTGTCAGGGATGTTATGGAAAAGATTTTGTCTTAGTGAGGCAACTTTATGTTAAAGAGGTTAAACAACCAAAAGAAAAAAAACACATGCAGCTTTATGAAGACTGGAAAACAAAGATAACTGTTCAAAATATTACCGATTTAAATAATCCAGAAGAAAAAAATGATCCCTATTCCTCTAGAGATCCATTCCAAGCTTTAAGACAAAACTAAACACTAAAAGCAGTGAAGATTATGAAAATCTATAATCTTCACTTATAGCATGAGAACATACAGTGTTCTCATGCTGTATGAAAACACTCAGAATCCTAAGTACTCATACAAGGCATTACTCAATTCAAAAATACTTTATCAATTCTGAAGAGAAATTAAACTATAATCAAACGATTGCTATAAGTCTAGAATGTTATGTTTCCAGCTTAACTAGGCAAAATGGTCAAATTATTATTTGGGAATCGGCTTCATATTAGGGGGTGAGATCTCTAATGGAGGTTATGCACATGTTTTTTTTTTTTGTTTCTCATGTATATTGTAAGTAAATTAAAATAAGGTCAAATATTATCTATTTTGTTTATTATTGTTTAGTATCTTTCAGCTTATAAACTGTACAAAGGTAGCTTAGGAGGGACTTACTAGAAGAGCGAGAGCGACCGTTCATGAAGACATTAAGGAACTTCTTGGAGAAATGCAGATCTTCCTCCGGTGTTGAGTCTTCAGAGAGGCAAGCTGTGGCTTCCCTCTGCGCTGCTCCGGTCTGTTGGTTTTGTTCCTCGTCTTCATCTTCCTCGTACTCCTCCCCGATGGCCGACTCATATGGAGAGGAGACGCAGTTATCGTAGACTGTGGCTGAGTCACTGTCATCGCTGTAGCCTTGGTAACACTGTCTGAGACTGACAAGCTCCAGCTGAGCGTGTTCGTCCACCACTAGTGTGTATTTCACCGAGTCATATGTTAGGCTGCTGGCTTCGGAGCTCAAGGTAGTCCTTAGTATGGCAGGTTTACTGCCACCACCATCTCCACTTCCTGCTGTCTTTTTCATCTTCCTGTCCATCATTATTCTGTCTACATCCTCATCCTCACCACAGTAGCTGTCATCGGTGGCGTCCACATATTCTACCGATGAGCCAGCCCTCAGCATGGCCCCTGCTCCTGTCCCCTTCAGGCTGAGGTCTAGTGCGACAGAGCTGTGTGCTGAAACAGACATGTTGGGTGGTGTGATGAGAGATTCTACACAGGAAGCATAGGAAGGTGGAGGGACGTAGAGCTCGTCCTCCTCAAAAATGGAGGGGTTGGTCCGGTCTGGGAGGGGCTGATAAGGAGGCGGTCCCTCTGTGTCAGAGCTTATGGACATGCGCCCTTGCTCAGTCTGCTGCGAGAGAAAAGGTCGGTCCTGAACATTGGGGGGTTCCAACGGGTCCGCTGATCGTTGCACTGGAGTCAGATAAATCTCCTCTGTGGGTTCCAGATGAACATCCGCCTGGTGGCGAATCTTTTCTCGGTGGCCCGAGCTGTCCGTCTTACCCGTTGGGTACAGAGGAGCGGGTGTGTAGTTCTGTGGTGGTGGAGGTTGTGGTGGTTTCTCCTGCAGCTTGGAGCGAGTTGCAGCCCCTGAGCTTGAGCTATGTGAGTGCCCCGAGGTGTGGCTGTGTCTGCAGGGGGCGTCAGTGGAGGTTCCTCTGTCTTTGGTCTGCGCGGCCCCACCCTGCACCTTGTCCTCGTCGCTCAGACAGCTGTGCTCTCGTGGAGGTGTGAGGTCACCTACAGGAAGAAAGGATGCAAACAAGGCCATGCAGACAGCCACACAGACAAACACGCAGCCACACAGGCACATACAAAGGCCAGGCACACAAACAAAGTAAGTACACATGATGCAGACATGCAGACAGGAGAGACAACAGAACGTAGAGCCACGGAGACAAATGGACATGGCAGCGAATGCACAGACAAAAGAAAATCCAAAGCAGAACGAGAGACAAGTAGAAATGGTTAGGTAATGTTAGGATTACACAGATAAATCCCCCTTACTCATCAAATTCAGAGCTAGGATAAGGTGCCTGCTGCGTTATGTCACATGTTACGTCATAATCCATCGGCAGTAAATCAAAGCATTATGTTATCATCCTATCTTTCATACAGTATTGAACTGTGGTGAGACAGCTCCTCCTGCTCTTTTCTTAAAATAAAATAGAAATGCATCCACACAGAGAGCATAAAGGTGATCTGGTCAGACAAAACAAAAATTCCACTTTTTGGTCTACATGCAAAATGCTATGTTTGGCAAAAACCAATACATGGTGTCTGCCACATTATGCTAAGAGGATGCTTTTCTCCAGCACTTGGGAAGTACATCTTCCCAAAAACAATAAATAATAATGGGTCTAATCTGGAGAAAAAAAAATATTCATGAGCATTTAAAAAGCACATATAAATCTATATTTAATGTCATATGATCTCTCCTTGGTGTACTGACAGAAGAAATCCTGTCCAATTTCATAAGGCTGTTTAAGCATCAGCTCAGGGCTGTTTCAAAAGGAAATATGATGAAAACAGTGAAAAAGTAACAAATCGCTTCATCTTCTAATAATAACAAAACCCACAGACTAACAACACTAAGCAAAAATCTAACTTAACACTCGCCAACATGTATTTATAAGACAAAATGTATCTAAACACTTCTTTAGCTTTTTACTTTGGATCACCTGATAGTGACACATCATCCAGGAGGTTCAGGTTTTTGCAGATATGATTATTGCTAGTGGGAAGTGCTTTGAATAATGAGAATGATCAAAGTGCATCAAAGAAGGCTTCACATCAATATTATAATGTACCGGTATTTTTTATTTTTTTTTGCAGTTTGGGCAACAGCTCCTTCCAGCAGTTGGCGCCCCAGACGACAGGCTATACGGCTAATACCATGAGTAGCTCTGACTATATCCACAGGAAAAGAGATTTTTTTTTTCCTCTTTGTGTTTCAAAATAGTACATTTAGCACAAAATAGATTCCTATTGCCAAATGTCTGCAGTGAGTTGTTTTTCATCTCCACAATATCTGTAGTGAAAAAAACTCACTGCAGACATTGTGAGAGCAAAGGGCTTTGAACATTTTTGTAATAATGCAATGTGACGGCTTCCCCTGAGTTTTAAGCTCCGTAAAAAAACAAAAAACAAAAAGAAAACTTTGCTTTCCTTCAGCTAACTCCACTCACCATTGCACAAATCCAAGCTACTAAAGATGCAAACACAGCCTGACAAACTAAATTAAAATTACACAAAGTCCTCTCCACAGTTGAAGGAAACGTTAAAACAACTTTACTCAGAAGCAAGCTTTGTACATTTACAACGTTTAATGTTCTTGTCTAAAGAACCAGTAAAATGAAAGCTCACCTGTTTTAAGAGGGGAGGACGAGCCTGAAACTTTTTCCTGCCAGCTGTATTTCTTTCCGAATGAGTTGTTGTTTAATGTGTCCTGAAAAAAGAGGAAGGGAAAGGACTGGTGAGAGGAAAAGATGGACACTGAGGTAAACTTGGAGAGAACGTCAAAAAGGAACCATGTTCCAAAGTTCGAGATGCCAGTACATAGTCGACGACTTTTGTGAGAGCATTACACACACACACACACACACACACACACACACACACACACACACACACACACACAATGACTCAAATGAATGAGTGGGGATTTCTTTTGTTCGTGCTTCGTGGTATGCATTTAAAGGGACACAACCTTTTATAAAAGATCCTGGGAGCACACAGTTCATTCACACAGAGCTGTGGTTAACTCAGTTTGAATCAGACGTTACAATCTTACCTCTTCACGAATTATAACAGCATTGTTAAGGTATCATTTCAATAACAATATCATTTTACATCAGTGATGACTAAATAGTTAATGGTAAAGAAAGCATCATAGCTGAGGTGCATTATCTGTACTTTTCTCATCTTGTAACAATAAATGCAGGAAAAAAAAAATCTCAACTAATAAAAACCCCAATCCTGCATGAGGCTTAGGTGTAAACTGTAGTTTATTTAGAAATCTGAAACTCAAACCCATACTGACTAGGTTGAGCCTTCATGACTGTGGTGTTGGAAACTAGCTTTAGCCTATCTATGAGGAGTGGGAAGGGTGGAAATGGAGGAGTTTTTTTTTTTTTTTTTACAGTTTATCTGTCGCATGTTACACTGTCATTATATAGTAACAGTTTCCACAAAAATTTAATAAACACATATTGTTTATAAAAATTACCTACAGCTTTAATTCATGTACACAATATGAGACATTTCCATATTACAAATAACGCATAGTGCTGAAAACTTTAAAAACATATACTCAATAGGAAAAGACTTTGAATATGGTGTGGTAAAATACACATCACCATGAGCTTCAGCCTTACTGCTACAGCAACGGAGCTCAATTAAATAAAATTGCACAGACAGAAGAAGGTGATCAGAATGACTGAAAATGAGCAGTAATGATCTTTGTGACAGAATATATCCTAAGTGGAAAAAAGCAAAGTTTCATAATGGACAACATGAATGCTTTAAAAACTATCACAAAAGATCATACACCAGACTGCTGTTTAAAATCAGCTTTTCATGTCAGACACATTCAAACACTATGTCTGGGTTTAAAAAAATTTAATTTAATTTCCAGTTATAGAAAAACACCAGATAGAAGGAGAAGTGGAAACTCCTGTGACGGCAGTGTGTCCCAAATTAGATGCCGTCCTCCTCTTCTACCCACCCACCACACATGAGTCATCGTTCCTCTACGTTTACCAGGCGGAAACTCAACTGTTGCTGTGGTAACGAGAGAATCAGCAGGTGGGAGACTGCACCCATAGATCTGGGAAGATACAGATTTTACCACTGTGACAAGCTGATCATGGCTGGGGAGAGTGAACCCAAAAGAGACGGTGTTAATGACTAGGATGATGTTGCTGTAATTAAACTGGATTTCACTGATGAATGTTTTCCAAGATGCCTCAGACTGTGACATTATGTCTGATGAACTTCATTGTCCTGGCATCTTCTTTTCGCACCAAATGAGCAGGTTTCTGCTCCCTAAAATTAAAGTCAAGTTTCTTTGGAGTTTCTAAATTTGGCAGGACATAAAAATTAGGATGTGGTAAGGTCAGGAGAATCATTCACTTCTCAGCTTTTTTCTGCAATGTCACCTCATGCCAATTGAACTGGTTTTGTGAGATCTGCTACAATAAACTCCGTAAAGAAGTTTGTAGATCTAGCAAATCCCTTACTAAAACATGCATGTACTTCAACATAAGTAGTGTGTCTTAACTAGATGAGTGATTAGCCTTAGACTCAGATTAACTCTGAGGAATCCTTTCTGACATGGCCGTCTGTTCCTCTGTCTTTTGGCTCACTACCCATGCAGATTTAAAAGGGAGAGTCAGAAAATACCTTCTCTGTCAACAAAAATGTGTTTTTCTCTACTGTAGGCCATCTTATTTACTTTATATTTAAATCTCAGTAGTCTAATAAGCTGTTGAGCTCTGCTTAGCCAAAAAAAACAACAACTCTTGATTGCTACAAAATTATGCACAACTAAACATATACAGTATGGTTCAGTAGTACAAATCTGCTGACCTGGAAACAGTCCTACTGTGTCTTCTGTCTCCTCTTACCCCCATTTTGTTACAGTACAATGTGAGGGAAAAGGTTGCCTGAAGAATATAAGCACTGTATCCTACTTACTCATCTTGTCTGACTTAAGCTGCTCAACATTTCACTGGTTAAGCCTCAAAAGCTGTTAGGAAAAATTAGGATCCACAGGAGGAGCCTAATTAAATAAAGAAAAAGTTGACTTATTGTGCTATGAAAAAGTATGTTTTTGTACATAACAGATATTATGCCAAACTAGCACTAAAGAAGCTCAAAGGAGAAAACAAATGTTTGAATATGGCTAAATACGACCTTAATTGATTCCCAGACAGACCGTAATAATCTGAGCAGCTGTGCTCAATGTGGCAACAAGAAGGACACAGACTCCAGCTGCTGCTGCATCGCATGCAAAATCAATTCTTCGACAGACACTGTAAGTCAGCCATAGCAAAAGAAGAATTGGTCTAACCTCTGAGCAGGATACAAAGCAACACCTGTTAAAAGATCATAGTGGTAGGAACTAATGGTGGCTGTAACAGGCTCACCATCTAAACCATCCCCATTGGTTTACTATGATGAATCAGTGATGTGAAGTCTGTCTTATCTTCATAGTGATGAATTCAGTGACTACTTGAACTATTGGAAAGCTGAAATTGTTGATAAACTGATAAGGCACCTAGACGCAGATGACCTAGAAACAACTATAAGCTCAAAATGAAAGTGTAATTGGTTCATCATAGAAAAACAAAAAGAAAGCCTGGACAACCTTCCAAAATTGACTGTTCAAATCCATATTAGGAATAAAAACAATTAGCTGATTGTTAAAAGGACATTCCAAACATCTTAAAAGGCTCAGATTTTATTCCAAAAATGTTGCTAATTTGTTGCATAAAATTGTTGATTTATTTATTTTGGTCCTCTATAATCCTACCATCCAAGTGAAATGGCTAGGACTCAATGTCCCTCACATGTTGTAAAATAAACTTTTACTAAGCCATCAGAAAGCAAAACAAAGCAAAACCAGGACAATGGAAGTCATACTGACCCACTTTCAACATACACACACAATATCTGGTCGGTTCTCTCAAACAATTCATGCACAACAAATGTCTTAGGCCAAATTAAGTCATAATCACAGTCATACAGAGTGACTTGAAAACAACCAATTACATACAGTCCAGTTTGACTTTAGTTATCAATCAATGCGGTCAAGTTCAACTGACTATTCAGGTTAAAAGGTTTTTCATCTAAGGAAACCCAGCAGATTGCATTCACTTTCACCACTTATTCCTCCTGGACAAGCAAGTAGAGCCACAGGACAAATGCTTGCATTATGTCTTTGATTTTGTAACAATCCTTCATACTGAGCATGAATGGAGCAACAGCTGTAAGGCCACCTTTCCTTTAATAGGAAGATGCGTCCAGAAGAACATGTGAGGAAACATCTGCAATGACCAACTGGGTGACATAACTGGGACAATGGTAACAGCTGCTTTAGTTCTTGTTAATGATGAGAAGAAGTCTCCATAGAGAACTCTTGCTTTGCACAGAAACTAGTAAATGTCAATAGAATGCCATATGGGTAGAGCCCTAAATATCAAATTGTTAATTTGACCCAAATCTTAATGGCATTTGGCCCAGAGCTTAGGGTTCAATTCTGTGAATAATCTTTAACAAGTGAAAAGACCATGTTTTAAACTGTTTGACCATAAACTGGTAGAAAAATCCTCTACTATCTGAGGCAAAGAATCAATTTCGATTCAGTCAAAATATCTACTGACTGACTATTTTATCAACTTCCCCTCACTAGCTCTGGGTTTGATCCGCTTTTTCCTTCAGAACTGTTCTAATTATGCATGGCATAAACTCAATAGGATATCAGAAACATTTCTCATAAATTTTGGTCAATATTGATATGATGCCACCATAGATTGGTTAAATGATGCAAATCTTGTCAAAGGTGCATTGTTTGATTGAAATCTGGTACCAACTGGGACCAGCCAGTGTGCCAATAATTATAGATCCCCATCAGCACTATACCTCTACTATTAGCCTGCATCACTGATGAAGGACAACATGGGTCCATGCTGTCGTGTTGTTTACACACTCTGACACTGACATCTGAATATCTTAGCTGACTCATTGGACCATGCAATGTTTTCACATTCTGTTATTGTCCATATTTGGTGGCCCTGTTCATATTATATCCATATGTTGATTTTCTTAGCCGAAACTGTATATCTTGTCTAGATATATAAGGTTCTCAAGCCTAATCCTAAATGTACATTCTTTCTCAATTAATGTCAGCAAATAAGATAAATGGTTGACAGATAGAACTCAATGTTTTAATTTCCACACAGTCGCACTATGCGCTCTATCTCACACAACCTTTTTTCCCCAAACACTAACATGTGTTTGGGAAACACTAATATGTGTTTGGGGAAAAAGATTCCCCAAACTAAAAAGATTTCCATTTTGCCCTATTTTCTTTGGAAACTACCAATAAAAGTGTAAAATTTGCCCTAACTGAGCACCGTGTATAGAAAATAGCTCTTCTGTTCTCACACAGACTGACTTACTGAACAAAACCACTCACATCACGAGCTCTATTCAAGCACAAACAGAGATGGGCACCAATGGGAAAAAATGTG
This sequence comes from Poecilia formosa, assembly GCF_000485575.1. NCBI lineage: Eukaryota > Metazoa > Chordata > Actinopteri > Cyprinodontiformes > Poeciliidae > Poecilia > Poecilia formosa. The sequence goes on along the minus strand of NW_006800061.1, from coordinate 1,622,642 downwards.
TCTTGACAATTGAAGCCATTGTTTGGTCTAGAAAAGACATCCTGTCAGGAAACAACTGTAATGAATTCAGTGGAAATGTCAACCGTTTTGTTCATCTTTTCTCAATTTTGAAAACACATTTTTTTTGCTGTTTAATGTAATAAACACACATAAGGCAGTCAAACACATAAATAATCTTGCTTCTGATTTCCATTAGCATTGTGCTCTGTCAGAAAGTGTGCACATGTGTGTGTGTAGATAAGATAATTCAGGCCATACCTGTGAACGAGGCACGATAGGGAAGAGGTTAAGGGTCGTAGGTCTCTTGGGTCGGTATGTATCCATGGTAACAGGTGCTCCAGAGTCCTTGGTGACTGGCACGGTTGCAACGGCGGATGCCTTCAAGGTGTCTTTATCACCGCGGTAACCGTCAGCACCGTCAATGAGTTCCAAATGCAGCATTTCTGCCTGAAACTGGCCAACTGCTCCCAGCTCCACCCTCCCCGACATGCTACTGGTTCCTCGCCTCACACGGCCCTGCAGGGATTGGAGGGAACACAGCGTCAGTCAAAAGAGAGGAAGAGAAAGTGGCACACAGACAGAGAGAGAGAGAGAGAGAGAGCATGTGTGCATGGGATGAGGAGATGGAGCTAACCAATTAGAGGCCGTTCTGTCTTCAGCAACAGTTTCACTGACAACAGTTGACCACCTTAAAAACAGCACATACACAACTAATTTACAGAATCCTCTTATTTAATGATAATGTTTCCCTAGAAAAATAAAGAATGAAACCTCTCTCCCCTATGTCTAATTTTTGTGAGATGTTGTTTCTTTCCTTTTTTCGTAAATCAGTGGTCATATCTGAAATTATGCTCATATTAGGCTATTTTGGTTTTAAGAGGTGCTAATACATCACAACTGATGTGTTTGGCTTAGTTGCATTCATTGGCAAGAGAAGAGGAAAAGTCTCAAACTCATCACAAAGGTGGAATAAATACATGCTAACTTTAAACAATTTATGGATTTATTCCTTTACAATATAATTTAGTTTTCCACCCATTTAAAATCCAAAGATAATTGATGCGCTTGCTTATGTTTCATCACTTTATGACCTAAAGTTATACCCACAAAACTGTCTTATGCTTCAATATTGTATGAAGGTACCAATTTGTCATAAATAATGCTTTAGCATCATCTTTCTACACATTAGATTTTGGCATAATTTGATCTTCAGCTAAGCCACGCTGCAATTTTTTAAAATTCTGTGACATTTACAGTACATGTGCAGTTTCTGCAAAACTCAATAAAGTACAGTTCAAATGGAACATAAATTGCCCCAGTAACATTACTTAATCCCATAATGAATTATGAAGATGACTGCTCTGCGACAATTATGAGTCCCTCACCTCTGCATTGTGAATGCTTGAAGTGACTGCAAAAATAGTAGGACAACCTGACTTACTTTAAGCTTACCAAATCACAACATCCAACTCATATGAGCATTGTGAACAGACAGTAGGTAAAAGGGCAATGAGCCAGTTAAGTCTGCTTTACTTATCATCAATTCCCCAGTAGCTGAACACAACACACAGTAACACCAACTGTTTCTATTGGCTTTGACGTGGACTTCAGAGTCACTGTAAAGCCTATTATAGTCTTGAACTCTCTCTTTCCTGCACATGCAAAGTCTAGTTGCAAAATATTAAGATAAAGAAAAAGACAACACGAAAACTTTGCAAAATATCTGAATGTATTATCTTAACTTCTGTAAATTTTCAAGTGCCCAAGTAAAATAAGTCAGATAAATCTGGATTATTTAACCAAAATGTCATCGGCGTGGTGGTGATGTCGTCAACAAAAAATATTTTTTTTTGTTTCTCAATACTGTTGGTATTCACTCAAGCATAGTAAAATAAGTTACTGACATAAAAGAAGTCAAAATCATAATCTTTATGGTTCAGTGTAAATATTACAAGTGAAATAATTTATATTTTCTATTTGAACTTCAGCAGATTGGTTGTCAACATGCATCTTTACAACTGCAGGCTGTGACTAAAACCCAGCTGGTGAATGGGATGGAGGTTAATCCTCTTCCATTGGCTAAATGTTGCCTTCAAGCACATTTGCATGCAGTGAGGCGCTCATCCCAGATTTCCAAAGGTCTTTCACTTTTTGTCTTTCACCAAGGAAGAAAAAAGGCCTTTTTGTATGAGAAGAGGAAGTGGTAATGGTATGTGAAAAATCTGTAAACGTTTGATCTGGTGTTGCAGCCAGAAAAATATTATTTATACACCTCTACTGGTAAAGTCTATACTAGAGATATTAAAATGAAGTGTTAGTATTTAGTATTAACAGTCACATTTAAAATGTATATGCTGTGAAGTCATGCCATAAGTGGGTTAAAAATAATGACAAAAGCAAAGTTAGTATTTTTTTCCATCATAAATTACAACCAAGGGTTAGAATTAGTTTAAAACAGAACTTCCATAAATGTATCATAAAAAGTTAAATAAAAAATACCTGAACATAGGATGCATATGTTCTGCTATATATGACATGTCTTGCAGAACCCTCAATTCAAATATAATTGGCTGTGAAACGTTATTAATTAACTTTCAAAATATTAATTCCCAATCTTATGTGGTAAAAGAATAACTTTCTTTTTTCATTTATCTAACTTACATTTTACAATATTATCAATTCATCTGTACAGTGATCTCTAAATCCACTCATCTACTTTTCAATCTACATTGGTCATCTACCCACACATCTGCACATTTATCATATCTTTCAAAGATCATTTTGTATGTAGATCTGTCAATCTGCCAGTCCATCTATCCAGCACTATATACATACATTAAATCAGCCAACATTCATTTATTTTTTAATCAAGCATCATCTATCAATGATCAATCCAACAACATGTCCATTTATCTATATGTGTACCCATCACAGTTCAATCATTGGCTTGTGGTTTCCATCCATCCATCCATCCATCCATCCATCCATCCATCCATCCATCCATCCATCCATCCATCCATCCATCCATCCACAGATTCACTCATCCTTTCCTCCTCTTCTATTTTCAGTTCAGCCACCAGACGACTGTTTCTGATGTAAGCTACTTTTAAACAAGAGTTTTTCTTCACTCCCCATCCCTTTTCATCTGCTAAAAATTTTCTTTTCTTTTTTTGGTTTTTGCTTTAATGGCAACAAATTGTGGCTGGCCCCTTTAATTGACTCCTGTCCCCCTGTTGCTTAGAGACAAGCCACCCTGGTGATGAAGGCAACATTCCTGCCAGGGATATGATTGAATTTATTAATCAAAGTAGAGTGAGCAGGAAAAAAACAAGACAACTCATACTATGCAAATCAATAAAAACACTAAAAGAAAAAAAAAGACCCTGAAGGAGTAGTTAGACTTAATGTATGAAAGTATGTTTGTCAAGGATAATTAAGAATCAATATCTTTTAAAGTTTTGGTTTTGTCTCTTTTTAAGATAAAAATTTACTACAAAACACAAAATGGCAGCATTTTAATTGTTTTTGATACAAGTTTAAAATACATTACATGTGAAAAAATAGCTTCCGTTACCTGAGATCATGGAGTAAACAGACTAACCACAATTGTTCTCAGGTCATAAAAATGTTCTGTTTATTTCAACTCATTTTATTACTAATATTATCAGCTTGTCATAGCTGATAGTATTAGTAAAGACAATTTCTATATCAATTTGGAAACACTTAAAAGCAGCAACTCTTAAAGTCCATTTGTTGCCTCCTAATATTCATAATAAAAATCTGACCAATTGTTTGCTTAACATATCCAAAGCTGTGTATTTAAAAATAAGGTGAACAAAGCTGTCCTACAAATTAAGGAAAAGACTAGGATGATAGTCAGTAATAAGTCATTATATATTCAGAGATAAAAAAACCACCACCAAAAAAACGAGTCAATCTGCATGATCGTGTCCCTAAACGGCTGTGAAAATGGTGTAAACAGGAGCCAAGAGAGAAAAGGACTTCTCTTGTGTCCACTTGACTCGATGAGGCAGCTTCCTCTCCAGTTACCATGTGTAGAGGAGATGACGAGAGCAGTATCCATGGGGGTGTTGAGTGTGTGTGTGTGTCTGTGCACGCACACGCGCCAACACTCGATGTATTTTCAGCTTCGTCACGTGGAGTGGGTAAGAAAAATACTGTTGCTATGGAAACAAGTCTGCTTATGTGCTCATAAGCACCGTCATAGTAGTGCTTACAAGACTCTGATCTCTAAAACAATGATTTTAAAACAACTGTGACGATGGTGTTTACCATGAGAAAAAAACAATAAAAATTGCTTCGTTTTAGGTCACATGTTGAGATGAAGATTTGTCTGAAAAATGCATTAATCAATGTTTTTTTTATGTACATTTAAGAAGCTTTGCAATTTCCTCTGTCTTTCACAACTCTTTTGCTCCACATATTTGCTTTGCATTTGCACTTTATTCATGATGCAGATTCTAATAAATATATGCAGGAGTAATTTTAATCCCATCCATCATGTGTACGATTATTAGCCAAATATTTAAACAGAGAATACTCTTTACCATTTGTGACATCCCTGATTTGGTTTTTGTTAACGTCAGCATATGAGATCCTTTTTAGCCCTTTTTTCTTCTCGCATACCAAACTGACCAAAATGTAAATAATACATACATGCATACATAATTTCTTATTTAATTGCAAGTAAACTGCTGCAAAACCTTGTTTGGCAAGAAAAGGGACTTTGACAGGAGATCTACCATTGAATCTATTTTTAAAATTAGAAACTCACACTCGGGTGTGAAAATAGTGTCTGCAAACAACTGATGCATCTACCCCTGGGTGTTTTTGTGTGCTTCTACAGACATTTTAATGTAATTGCTCAGTCAAGTGACCCCACCCAAAAATGTCATTCTCGCCAACCTTTCACATACGACGAATGGCTGCACATCAGATCAATTAATCCTTACACATGAGCATGGAAGCACTCTTCTCTCCCAGCCCCATCTTGAGTGGATGTAATGATGATACATGTTGTCATCCCACGTCTCTAAGGAGCGCTAAATCTCTTTATGCTTTGTCTGAGCTTGATCTGGTCCACATTAACCCTTAAATACTAAAGCCATGTGCACTGGAAATTCAATATGTCTTTTGATGAGCCCCGGCCTGTCTTTTCTTTGCCAGGATAAGCCATGCATTCGGACACCTTTCACTGTTACAAAGAGGCTGACTACAAAATCTTCTAAAAAGAACTGTTACTTGTACATGAATTGTTCTTCTCTTAAAACTCAAACTAAATTTTTGAAGGTGAACTGGAAGCACAATAACAAGAAGCACAGACAAACTCTATAAGCAGAAAGCTGGACACAATTAAGCAGAGAAACATTTCTGACCAAGGAATTAACCAAGCTAACAGTTCCAGCTAAACTAAATAATGTGAACAGTAAACAGCACTGAATCTTCAATTACAAACTTTTTAATATATACATCAGTCAAGTGACCTTTATAGCAGTAATACCAGATTAAATGTCAGAAATGAAATCATATTTCAATATGAAAAAAGCACATTTCACTGCAACTAAGACGAGAATTCACAATCTTTATTCCCTCCAGTTTTTGCAAGTGGTTCAGACTTCTCCTATTTTTTCTTCTTTTTTTCCCTTTTTCTCAAGTATATTCACAAACCAGTTTGCCCTAAATCCATACAAATGAAATACAATAATTGGGTCCAACAGATGGGAGCAATTTAAACATCATTGTGCATCAAGTTGAAGTTATTCTCTTTTTGGTTTCGAGTACACCAGATATAGAAGTTATCAAAAAGATTCATTTTTGCAAATATTTTGCATTTGCAATTTATTTTTTCTTTCCAGTACCAGATTGCAGTAAATCAGTGAAAACACAAACATCAATTCCAGCACAATCCAGCAATTTGCCTCTATTGTCTCCTCTAATTGAGGAGACAACACAATTTTAGTTGTCTCCTCTTCAGTCCCAAACAGAGCAAAAAGTCAAAAAAAAAATTGAGAAAATTATTTTAATTTAGAACTATTTAAGAAAATTCTAGGGCCTTTTTCCAAAAAAACATCTTACTGGAGGAATCATGTCACATAAACAGCTGTTTAAAATGCCAATATTATTAGTTTGAGAGAAAAAACAACTTAGTATAAGAATATGCTGTAAATTAAAGTACTTTCGATTTGTCCCAGTTTTGACCCATTACATTTCTGGCTTCACAAAAGTTAAAGGACGCTACAGAACATAGAATTCAAAGTATCGGGACATATTGTATGTATTTCACATATTCCTCTGTGTGTGCACCCCTGACCTTTTCTAAGAACCACACATATTTACAGAACATCTGATTCACCTCGCCCTGCTGACACAGGAACTGTTGTCTGAAGTGATGCTCCTTCCATTTTCCTGTTAATGATTGATGAGGCAAAATGCATTCTGAATCCCCCTTCTGATGTTGACCTTACTGATGTGGTCACCACTACTTAAATTTTTCAAGAACAGCCTCACAAGCTGATGACTGCAGCTGAATGTTTAGGGTTTTTTTTTTAAAAATCATGTTTATATTTTTTATCATCACTTTTTTTCTGATAAAATTAAAAATTGTGAATAAATAATTATCAATAATTGACTTGTGCTGTCACTTTGTGGGATTCATATCCAACTAAGAAAGGTAAAAACGGGAATGGCTGCATTAGGTTGACCCAATCCAAACTGTGTTGATTAACTTTAAAGCCATAATACTTGGGTTTAAAAACACTTTAATTAGGTAGTACGTAAAATTATTTTTGACAAACATGGAGGCAGTAAAGAGATTTAAGAACTGATGTGATATGATATTATATATATACACACACATACACACACACACACACACACACACACACACACACACACACAATACATAGGCATTGTGATTGACGAAGAGAAGGCTTCCTTTTCCTCCCACCCAAGCAGTTTGATCCACGTCGTGATCCAAACTCTAGTACAACTGATGTATAAACCAGAGACCAAACACAGCTGACTCTTTTCAAATGCTAAACAACAATCCTTATATTGAAATGATGCACGGTCGGCAAAAGCCAGACAGAAACAGCCTTGTACCCTGGAAGTGCAGTCACTCAGGGACACGGAAGCTTTGTTGTTGCGACTGGCATGACACCTGATTGGTGTTTGCCATTCAGAAACCCATTGTGAAATTTTACCTTCACAAGGCCCCTGAGAGAGGATGAGTCTCTCAGGGGCTCATCCTCTCTATTTGTATCCTCTCTGTTCACATACAAATACACCTCCGCTGAGAGAGCTCACATTTGGTAATCTGATCTATAATTAGCTCCCAGGGTAAGATGGGGAAAAACTGAAAAAAATAACAACCTTCTAAACCTAAAATATATTCACAGCTCTCTGGAGGATTTCCTATCAGTGCTACGCAGTGCTAAGTGATCAAAGATAGATGTTACTGAAAAGCCCCTCAACCACTCAGTTGCCAAGGATACTGCAGCAGAGCTGAATGGAGGTGGTGATGGTGGTTCACTGGGAACAGAGCAGATCTGACAGAATAATAAATCTACTTCTGGCTATTTTCTTCCTCCATCTTACTCATTATGGTTCAGCACATCTATCCTATTGAGCTGAATTTTACACTTGCTCCAGTTTTTTTCATGATTCACTCAAGTAAATTTGAGATCAATATAACAAAAATGTGACTGTATGTATAGTTGAACAAAATAGCAATTTTACTGTGGATTTAAAATTAATTAATTTTTTTTTATCACCACATTTAGACATGAATTTATGAAACCTTTATTTGTTAAGTTAGACATGATAATGTCAAAGCATTATCTACAATACTATACAATAAAATGTTGACAATATTAAATGTTTCACATTTTCCTCCACCTTCTTTTCCATCATTACAGCATCCTCACTCTTCTCCCTGAACTTTAATATCTTTGTCAGGGGGATCTATCAGCATAAACAGCAGTAAAAGTCCATCCTAAAAGCCACATATATTTTTGGGAAGCAGAGCTCTAAAGCAACACTTGAAATATTATATCCTACAAAATGTTGTATCCACGTAGTCTTTTACAATTGCAATATTGCACACATTTGCAAGAGAAATTGTTATTCAATATTTCTTATTTTTTATGGGGCTACTACATACTTAGAAAAGCATAAAAAAGCACAATACAGACAAGCCAAACATAGATTGAACTATTATGCTTTTTGTGATTTATAAACCTCTTTTGAGGACAAAAAACATAGATTTTTTTTTATTAGTTAAAAAAACATTTACTGTATGCCTCTGCTCTTATGTCTTCGCAGTGAAATCAATATTTTTAGCATTTAGAGATCTGTGGTAGGTTCAGGGTGACATAACAAATACATTTATTGTAAACGTATTTATTATGGATACTGTCACGCTTAATATTTGTGACCTAAAAACAAAACCGAAAACAACACACTTAAGTCAATATATAAATCTTTTCTTGAGTTTAATTATTAACTGGAGCCATAAATGCATTTTAAGGAGCAGCTAAGCTAAACAATTTGTAAGGTGTAGCAGAAATGAAATCAATAGCTAGTAGGTAAGTGAAATCAATAACTGAAGGAGATCATGATTAATTTTACAGAGGTTAGTTAAGCAAACCTCTGCATTAAATGATAAAGTATTGTAACATAAAAACCTAAAGCAAATTCATTGCATATTTCATGAAATTTCATGACTCATGGAATCTTACTTTAATATCAGGGCCGTTGCAGTTGAGGCTCATCCCACGCTCGTCAGTGATCTCTGTAATCTCCGAGAGGTCATCATCCTCAAACTCGTCCAGACTGATGTCATGAGTCAGCCTTGTTGTAGGAGAAGATTAACATGAGAAGGGGAAGAGAAACAGATAAGGGGAAGTTAATCTCTCAGCACTCAGAATTCTTACAATATTCCACATCATTGTGAATTACTTCTTTATATGATATTGTACTTTTATGACTTAGTTTTGATCAAGTTTTAGACCGTCCTCATACTTAATGGTACACAGAAGAATTCATTGTCCACTCAAGGTCTTGTTGCTGCGAAATAAGTTATTACTACCAAACCTGACAGCTGGTTTGGTGTGTGTGTGTGTGTGGGTGTGTGTGTGTGTGTGTGTGTGTGTGTGTGTGTGTGTGTGTGTGTGTGTATACTGTGTCTGATGCTCATCAAACTTAGCATTGGTCTGATCTGTCCTAAGGACATATCTCCAGAAGTCTTGTGGTTTAATCAGGTATAGGGTTCCAAACTCAGGTTGTGCAGACATATTTTTATAAACAGGTTTTCTCATGGAATACCTTAGAAACAAGGACACAGATACCAGCACGAACAAAAAACAACTATACTTGGATGTAATTTTGTTCTGTGTTCACTGTAAGTAAAAGTCAAAGTTAAAGAAAAAAAAATCATGAAAATAAGAGGCAGCACCAACTGTATCTCAAGCCATAATGCACTAATCAGAAATCCCAAGCACCACCTTAATGTAATGCTTGCAGTGCTTTTAAACGCATTCACTTATGTATGGTAAATGTATGACTTCATTTAGTTTCTGTATTAATAATCCTACTTGAGTAACTTTAAAAATATCCTTCATTTGGTCCTGGACAACAGGAAAATATGAACATTAATCTTTTGATTTATCATTTTTGTTATGTTACAGGTCCACTTTCACAGCAATTATAGACATAACTGTGACTTATTTATAGTAAAAAATACAAATGCAATAATAGCTTACTCACTAAAATATCTAAATGAACTTTAGGTCAAAAATAGTCACCAGAATCCAGAGAAGATATGAAGATGATGTTACACTATTTCTCATTTTGCCATGCATGTTGTTGAAAAACATTTCACTACACATTTTTGGAGGACCTTTAGTTGTGTGCTTTGTATGTCTTTGAAGCACCTATGCTGCTTCTGATGTGCCCCGCTTTATACAGTATGTGCATTGGGATGAAAACTTTAATACCTGTGTCAATTCTGCACCATTGATGCATTTGTAGATATGTCCCATCTGCATTGCCACGTTTGTGCTTAAAATTTTTTCAACATGCCTAAAAAAAGTGATAAAACAAGTCTACCTTGGATGGTGATCAAACTATGTATGCCAAGAAATGAATAGGATGGAGTGTCTTTAATAGGGCAGTGTGACCCTGATTCCACTGTGAACTGTGGCCAAGGTAAGACAAAATACAGAGCAAAATTCATTATCATACGCTTTGGTAAAGAGCATTCGATTATATTTATATGCCAGCTTTAGACTTACGTTTAAAAAGAAAATCATTCCGAAAAATATGTTTCTAGATAGAAATGCAAAGTAGATAATATTGTGACAGAAGTATACGTATGCTCTGGTAGAAAACATAATATTGTAGGGAACCACTGTTTCCTCGCCTTCACATCCTCAAATTAGGAGCATAAAGCGTGAAAAAATAAATAAATAAATAAATAAATAAAACACAGAACACCTTTTTGCTTTTGGAGCAGCATGCCTAAATATGCCTACACCCTTGATGGACTGTCTTTTTGTCTCCGACAAGATTCAATTAACTTCAAGTAAACAATGCTTCAATTTTCTTCATCCTCAATCATGTCCGCCTGTTATCTCTCTACCCTGCAGGCAGTTCAGAGGCTGAGTAGTAAAACGGTTTTTGGAACTAATAACAGAGAGTAAGCTAAAGTTAACCTGGATGACAATAATCACTCTGGTAAGCCACAGTGCTAATGTATCATTACTGTCATTCCTGGTTGCATTGTATGCATATGTGGGCACAGCTGCAACCATCTTTAGCAATTATAATTTAGGCGATGAAAGCTGAAGGCTTAACTTAAAAGGGTTGAAAAATTTAAATCATTGTCATTTTTTGTATTCTTATTTACTGTACATTTTATCTCAACAAACTAATAAAAACTCTAAAAGCACTAGAGTAAAATAATATCTGAGTAAATGTTTCCAAAAAGGCCTAGAAGTTCAATCTCATGCTATCACAAATTTGCACAATATTTTTGCTTTTATTTTTATTATTAGCATTTTCAGGTTGAGTTATTGAAAGGACATTGTATCCTCATTAAACTAGTGGTGAAAAAAATCAATCATATTTCACATAGTTTAAATTCATACTTCCCACTGAGCGTATCACCTATAGGGGACAATGTTGATTTCGATCAATGGTACATTTTGATCTTGAAGGGCTTTGATAACTCAGTTTTTTGCCATGTGATGGGAAACATTATTTATGCTTATATTCGGGTTATGTCATTGAGTGTTGAAATCAAGGGTGGTTCAGAATTGTTTTGTTCACTTCAGGCTTTAAGATGACATTATTTTGAATATTTTAATGTAATCGGTTGTAATTTACCCCCATTTTTCAAAACTGACTTTTTCTTTCCATCATCAGTGTTATTTCCACCACTCTTCAGAACGTTCTGAACTCACTACAATCTATATAAAATGTTGGCATCAAAGGCATTGAGAGTTAACCCAATAATGATGCGCAGAGCCTTAACTCTACCACATTTCTTTAAAGTTCTGATAATTGCACATTGGTGTTGGTTGCGTTACTGAACAACAGTGGCCACAGTCCATACACAGTGTTATGAGGGAGAAGTGAGAAGGAAGTGCAATGATAAAAAATCCCAATAAGCTTAATGCATGACATGTTACTGTCACCATGTTTACTGATAACTGTCTTCACAAGGACAGAAGGAGAGATGACCAGAGAGGTCAACAGGAGGTTAAGGTAATGATTGGACCATGAAATATAAAGAACAAATAAAGGCAGCGGACAGTGAAACAGAGAAGGGAGAAGAAAATTAGGCGGTGGGAGATAAAGCGCCTTGACAGGACAGAGTGACCCTGATGCCACAGTGAATTGTTGGTAAGGTGGATGCAGCCACTGGAGCGAAGCAAGACAGTGGAAGACATAGCAAATTACATTGTCACAATGAAACACAGAGACATCACATAGGCTAGAAGGCAATGAGAATGGTAAATGGCAGTGTGAAAACTTACATGGCAAATATTGTAAATTTAGATCAAGCTGATGTGAAAACCAGTGTAAACACAGTTGTCCTTTACATACTGTATCTCAGGGACTCAATTTAAGGGTTTGCCATATGTACATCATTCTCAATAATGGAAGGGGGTATCAATTAGGGGTTGCACCAATTAGTCGACTAGTCGATTATTTTCTCTGCAATGACTTTTTTCTGGGCCAGTCGACTAGTCGCACTTATTGAAGCTTTTAACCTGGCAGCTTTACGCTCTTATAAAGATATGGTTTGACTACATCTGGAAACTAAGTCCAAATTTCATCCTGAGGATCTGATAGAGGCGATCTCTGCTGCCGTCTGCATGTCGGTTCAGAGAGCCGCTGCCCGATGCGCAGCAGAGCGTCCTGCTGCGCATCGGGCGGAGGAGCAGCAGGAGGCTTCGTTGAATTCAACTGTAACCAAACGAGATCCGTTCATAACAAGTTTGGTTTGTGATGTTCCAAAAGCACCATTGTGGTCAGTGTATCTATCCAGAGAGCATCAGTATCAGCCGGTGTTTGGAAAAAAAAAAAAAAAGTCAGACCCGACTTTGTGCAACAAACTTTTCTCCCTGCTCACGAAGAATGATCTGTTTATTGCTCTTTTAATTCTGCATACTAGACTTAGTAAAAGCGGGAGAAGGGTTAGGGATAGCGCTTACGTCACTATGACGTCACCGCGACTAGTCGACATCGACTCGACTATGATGATGTAGTCGACCTTAAAAAAATATGTAGTCGTTCAACCCCTAGTATCAATACAGTGCATGGACTGAAACATAACTTACAACAAATTTTTATAATTGTTATAAATATTTCCGGCAATGACACGTGAGCCAAAAAAAATCATACAAGCTGGAAAAACAACAAACAAAATTACTAGAAAACATTATTTGATGAGAGTGAGGAGAGATTAACTTAAGAGCTCATTTTATCTCCAGAATATTATAAAGTATGCCTTATTTTGTGCATAATAAATGTATAAAACCAATGTTTTTTTTAGTCAGACTGAATTACTTGCCTTGGCAAAACATGAGCAAAAATCTACAGGATACTAAAATCCACAAATATGTTTTATTAGTTAGACAATGGACATTGGTTCTAACCAATCAATGTTCTATTAGTTAGTCAATATAGAACTAGTTAGTTCAATTGAATAAAATTAGTCAATATAACTAGTTCTAGTTACTAGTTCTAACCAAAAGTTAATTCTAACAATTCTAACTAACTGTTGGTTGCATTCCAACTGTTGTAAGCATTTAACTGAACCTCTTCCTAACCAACAGTTAGAATTAGTTTCCTAAAATGAGCAAAAATCTACAGAATAGTAAAATCCACAAATTTTAATAAGTGTCCGGATCAATTTACACACAGAAAGTCCCCACTCAACGTGTTAGCATTCAAAGCATTTAAATTAACCTTCTTTCAGTGCTATAGTGTGACTGCCATCCAGAAGAGGGCGCCGCTAGTCATTCTTAGGTGGAGCCAGCTGATAGCTGCAAGAGAAATAATCATGGCGACAACATAACCAAACAAGAAAGTGAAATGGACCAAACTGAGTCCAGTGTGGGATGCCAAATTCACTAAATGTGATTCGGTTTTGAAATATAAACGCTCCAAGAGCTCTGTATGTTATTGCCTTAGTAATGCTCATTCAGTTGTGCTGCATAGCAGAGCAGCAATAACTTCTCAAAAATGATTGATGCACTACGATGTGATGACAGAAAAGTGGATAGCATTACGCAGGAAAAATTGTAACAGGATTGAAAAAGATATGATACCAATAAGCAAGTTTGATGATAATGAAAACCAATAAATTGTCTCTAATAGAAACACTTACATTTCAGTTAAAATGTTCCTTTTCCTTATGCATAACATTTCAATAATAGATCAGATGGACAATTTATTCAAATGCATTAACCTTAAAGCTTAATAGATTAAAGTCATATTTGTTGTTCACTGTAACTCTCTCAGTGGATTGTTTTACATTGCCATGTCTAATATTGTAATGGTTAAAAGAAAATGTTAGTTATTCTACTAGGATAACTACTTTTCATATTTCATAGTTCAATTACACTTTTTTCTGTTTTCCTTAATATGAAGTATTCATGGATTGAATTAAGAAAGATATTAATATGTCAAATAAAACATTGGATTTCACTGCTTGGACAGTTTCTGGCTGAAGAAAAGGTCATTTTCACTTTCTCCATGGAGAAATCATGTAGTGCAGATGGACACAGAGCTGCAGGATTGATGTTTCAGTTGGTACCACTACGGATTTGGGCTAAACTGCTGCATTATTCTGACAGTGGGAGGTGACAGGGTAGCCAACTGGCATTTGTGTGTCTTCATGGCATGCCTCCTGGCGTGCATTGATGAAGGACAGCATGACCTCACGCTCAGGAAATGATGGCCCCAACCAGCTTATTAGCTATGTGAGTCTACTGTTTAGCCTGCTAGAATGAACAGAGTTATTTTTATCCATACCTTGAAACATATAGTTTTTATTTGCAAATACTAAGAAACTTAATAAGCATTTAAGTTTTCACATGTTTATGTGCCTGGAACATTTATATCTCTGCATGCTACTATAAAGTTCCAATAAATCTATTGGGGGAAAATAACATATTGATCTTAAAAAAGTGACTCAGAAAACATAAACACAACTACAGACAACAAAGATCAATAAAGTTTGCTTCACCTAAATTATAGCAAACATGTCTGAATATGTAACAAACCTTCTCCTTTTAGCCAATACTCTGTTATCAACATATCCTGGCCAATAGTTCCATATCTTGGCAGATTCAAGCATACCCTTTAAGTCGCTCTCATTATATGTTCCTGTAAATTCACAGATCACAGGATTTTTTTCCCCCAACCAAAAGATCACAAGACTCAGTGCAGTCCGTTATTCATCAGCTTCGCCCTCCTGCAAGGACGAGACGGTGGGTATGAGCCGAACCAGGACTGTCCTGACAGATTGACTACATCAGGTTACAAAAAGGAAACACTCCATCATCCTGTGTATGAAAACAAACTGTGAAAACAGACAGACTCTTCCACAGAGTGCTACTTCTGCACCAGCACTGTTGCCATAACGTATATGCACAGCATAAGACTTCTCAGGTTCTATTTTTGGTCAAATTGCCCTCTCCCTCTACACGTTCTGCATTTCTCCTTAAAATAAATGTGCAATCTTGTGCATCCGGTCTCCTTCAAGGGCTTGCCTGCCTGAGTTTTTCCGACTGCAAGGAGATGGCATAAAATAATAAAAATAAATACAAACGGTTACACACTCACAAGGTCACACTCATCCGAGCGGCTGCTCACAAAAACAATACCCTACCATTTTTCCCACTGGTCCTCCATCCAACCCTCTCCTCCTTCCCCTCCCGAGTCCATTCTGTACGTGAGGAGGGCATCCACAGGCAAGACAAGAGAAGGATGAGAAGGAGCAAGAGGGTTAGAAAGTGAAGCAGGGAGGGAGAGAAGGAGGAGCAAACAGGAAAAGAGCCGGAGGAAAAAGGAGGAGGGGTGCAGCTTGTCCTGGTCGGTGAGCTAGGAGTCCGATTCAAAGCTCCGCTTGCTACCGTTCGCTCGGAGGGAAGAGATAGATGGGGTAATTGTTTGAAGCCGTGGCACTGAAGCTGCCAAAGAGGAGTAGTGTTATATAACCCGCACGGTGCTGTGTGCATCAGATTTACTACGCCACTGCAGAAAACTGCTGGTGTTAGCAGATCATTCAACAGCACGGGAAGCCCCAACAGGAGAAACATCAGCACAACAGGACACTCCCCTGTCTCTGTTTCTCTCATCTGAACAGTGTCAAGCTAAATTATTCATGAGGAACATCAGTCATCAAAGTCGGCATTTCTTTGTTTTGTCTAGCTCTCCATGTATCTTCTTAACAAAATATGCTTTATTACATTTATCTGTTTGTTGTGAGATTATGTTTGGGTTTGGCAATATAAAACACATAAAACATAGCTGTTTTTTTAATGCAGATTTTATGACAGTGTGACTAAGTTATGCTTTATTGCATCATTTTTCAGATAAACACCAAATGTTTTATCGTTTAAAGCACCTAAGTGTGTTTCCTCCAATATATTTGTTATGGCAGCCTTAACTGAGTAATTTATTTGTATTTGTTAGTATGTTACTTGAGAAATATTCACTGTTTTAGTATATAGTGCTGATATAAATTTCTTTCAAGTCACGAGGAAAGAAAAGCATATGATAAAAACACCAGTCCATCTACAACACCAGATAAAGCCATGACAACTGTCTTTGAAAAGCTACAAGGACATTTTCACAAAAATGACATCCATAAACACCCCACAACACTTGGTTATGAGCTAAATGTACTTGGACAGGGCTGATAGCCAGTGCTATAAAAATTGCAAATATTGGCCTAATTTGTCTAATCGCTAGTCTGAAACATTAACCAGCTCAAATTAGTAAGACAAAAAGTTTCAGAATTACCATATCAGCCATAGAATTTTTCAACATTTGATCCCATAAGTCAAAATGTGCCAACATTAATATTCAATGTTTAATTCCTTCTTGCTACTGTTTGTGTATTTTATATAAGCTGAAGGCATCAGAGATTTAAGAATAGAAAAAAAAAATAATTTCAACTTTGTATTTTTTTTTCTCTTGGCAAAATCTGTCCTTCAGATTGTATACTCATTTTGTTATTGCATAATATCTTAAAGTACTCATCTGTCTTCTATTCAATACTGTATTAGAAGTAGTTGTCCTTTGTCCCTGAGATTCTGCTGCTTGCCATCAGACTGTAAGGATACATTTAAAATACTGCCAGGAACTAAAACCACCAGAGCGGTGAAAACTGCAGAGTGAAAGCAACTCACATGAACTACAGCATTTTAAAGAATGATTTACTCTCTAAGTATTGAATATACTAGGAATATTAAGTCCACCTGACAATATCAGACTTCACCCTTCTAATTGAGTAGCTATTATCAGAGTTTTGGAAACTTTATGTCTGAATACTGATAGGTGTAATACAGATAACTGGCATTAAAAGCAAGGAGTTTACTAATAAAGTAGCTATCTTACTAACCAAGTTACTTTTTGTAATGTTGAAAAATTATTAAAATCTACCATATAGAAATAAGAGTTCAGATTCGGCCTACCAGATCGCCGGCGATC
>NW_006800061.1:1587474-1603670 GCF_000485575.1 Poecilia formosa | reverse complement strand
AAAAAAAAGGGACACCTGATTATGACCCACTGCACAGACTGCGCCCCCTGTACGACAGCTTGAGGGTTGCCTGTAAGGCTTTGTACCACCCCCGGAAAAATCTTTCTGTGGATGAAAGAATGGTAGCCACTAAAGCCAAGATTGGGGTAAAACAATATATCAAAAGTAAGCCGACAAAGTGGGGGATCAAACTTTTTGTGTTGTCCGACACCACGGGCTACACTACAGACTTTCACATTTACACTGGAAGGTCCACTCAAAAAACTGGAAAGGGGCTGTCGTTTGACGCTGTAATGTCACTCATAAACAAAGACTATCTTGGCTCTGGATATCACATATACTGTGATAACTTTTATACCAGCCCCGCACTGTTTTGCCACCTTCACAAGCTTGGGTTTGGAGCATGTGGGACGTTCAGAAATTCAAGAGTTGGTGTCCCAAAGACGACCAAGAATGCCCTGACCAAAAAATCACCGCGAGGGTCCATCAGATGGCTCAGAGAGGGACCTCTCATTTTTGTCAAGTGGATGGACACGAGGGAGGTCAGTGTGTGTTCCACCGTGCACACGGCCTTCAAAGGAGACGCAGTCAGACGAGTGGGAAAGGCTGGAGGACAGCATCAAGTCTTGTATGTTCCAGTGCCATCAGCTGTGAGGGATTACAACTGCTTCATGGGGGGAGTGGACTTATCCGACCAGTTGATTGGCTCCTACACTTCATGGCGGAAGTGCAAAAAGTGGTACAAGACGGTCCTGCACCATTTCATAGATATAGCTGTGACAAACAGCTATCTGATTCACAAAGAGATGTGTGCACAGCTGGAGCAGCAGGCTCCAACACACCAGGCCTTCCAGGAGCAACTGACGGTAGCGCTTTGTGGAGTAGAGCCACAAGCAGCTCCGACTACCAGCTATCGGCACCTGCCTGTTGCAGTTTTTGAAGGGGCATCCGGTGAAGACAAAGCAACAAAGGGAAGGAGAAAGTGCAAGCTTTGTGGAAAATGCACTCCGTTCATGTGTGAAGCTTGCAAACTTCCTCTCTGTGTTATTGTGGACAGGAACTGCCACAAGGACTTCCACAGCTCCAGTGGGCATGCTAAAAAATAAAGTCCTTGCTCTCATCATTACATTTTGTCATGTGGACAGACATTTTCTCATGTGAATACACAAAGACTGACACACTTTCATTTAAATGTTTGTATTTTATTGTTGATGTACAATGTGCAATGTATCTTCTGCACTTCTTTTTTCTGATTGCACTGATAAAAGGATTTTTTTTATTTTCCCCCGTTTTATTGTTTTTAGAAAATTGGCTGTAACTTTGAAACTAAGCTTTGAAAAAACTCCAAATAAATTGTTTGGTTTGGAAGGCTTGTGTGCAACTTTTTTGTCTTGACAACTTTGGTAAATAAAGTTAGGAAACTCTTCATATTTACAAAAATGTCCAAAAAAATTATAAACGGATGGAGTTCTTGTTATTGTTTTGCAAATTTTCTATTTTTAATCAGTTATTATTGATAAATGGCATACAAACTTGGAAAGGAGGACTTATAAGGATTTTATAGATGTAAAGAACATTGGAATGCTCCTAATAATGACTGCAGCATCCAAAAATGTAAAAAGATGCTCATGCAGACCTTTATAATGGTAGTCCTAAAAGGGTTAACTCTCAGTCCTTCCACTCATAAACCTGAACAGCAAAAAATGATTTTTTAAAACATGAGACAGGAACCTAAAACAGAGACAGTAATATGTCAAAAGGGAGCGAGTGAGTAGCTGACAAAAGATGTTTAAGTGGAGAGCAGAGAGAGAGGAAACAAAGAAATCAGATTCGAGAGTTTCAAACTAAAACAATAACAGACAAACCAAAAAGATCCTGAGAAAACTTCATACCATTCAGTCCTACTGACACACCGACATCTGTGATTTCACACCGGTCCTTTAAAATAACATCACTGTCAGGTCTTCCT
Source organism: Poecilia formosa (assembly GCF_000485575.1). NCBI lineage: Eukaryota > Metazoa > Chordata > Actinopteri > Cyprinodontiformes > Poeciliidae > Poecilia > Poecilia formosa. The sequence continues at coordinate 1,601,701 of NW_006800061.1, read as the reverse complement.
CTCGCAGCCAAGATACTCCCTTTTACAGCGCCTCATGAAGTGCAATGCTCACTATGGCAACAGTGGATGTACAGAGAAGTCCACTGGCCTCCTATGCTCACAACATCATTGATAACAACAGGGAATATTTATAGTTCAGGCAAGCCGGCATTTCATAAGTGCTTGTTGCTATTTCTATTTGGGTCTCCTTTTTTTTATTATAAAAGACTGCAGCAACATCCGTTGAGTCTGAATTATCTCCAGTACATCTATGCTTCTCTTTTGTCATTGAAAATACAAAAATAAAAACTTCAAGTGGGGGTAGCAGTATGTCCAGTATATTCAAAACAGAGATCATGGGGTTGCACACTATCCTGCAGACATTCATGGGTTTGCTTGTAGTCTTGAATTTGATCAAATAAGCAACACGTTGACACGTACTCATAACTTATCCATGAGACTTGTTTTTAAGTAGCTTATGGGGAGGATCTGGGTTATTATTCTTGTTCTTTGCAAAACCAAAGAGCACTTCCTCGTGAGGAATGTTGCCTCTGTTTGCTTCTGGTGTTAGCATTAATGGAGTTCTGCAGGATGAAAATGGACGAGAGAAGAAGAGGGGACTTTGTTGGCGTCACCCCGTGTGTTGTGGTTTTGGCATATCTAAATAAAAAAAAAAAAAACTTTTTATGTAAGTACAAATGTGCAGAAATGACCACAGAAAATCACAGCAAGATTTTATTTTATTTTTTTCTGGAGTTCAGATTAACAGAAAGTTAATCTCCATCTTACTCCGCTGTCTACGTTCCCCCTAGCAACCGATGAATCCTCTGACAGTCAACACCCGTGGCAGCGCACTTAATCTCAGACTGCCACATGGAGCATAATTGATTGATTGCTGGAATTTTCATTTTTGTTTTTAGATGAAGCAGTTATTGGTCAATGGCCAGAGACACAATCAGCTGCCGTCGTGCTCTCCATTTGCCGGCGTGATCAATAACACGAAAGAACAAAATGCCATTACAGCCATTAAATCAGTATTAAAGGCACTGAGGTGGAGGCATAAACGCAGGCCTCGCTGCTGCTTCACGGTCATTAAGAGCTGCAAGAAGACATCCTGTAACCCTGAGGAGACTGTGCTTTAATCACAGTGTCGTATCCCCTTCTTTGCATCTTTTCCCACTCAGAGATATTTTTAAGACACTGAAGTGAGTCTATATCCCTTTTTTAATTTATGGTGTTGACATTGTTCCAGCTTGGTACCTGGCGCAGCCACAACAGGAGCTGAATCCTGATCTCAGTGCTCTCAGTGCGTGGACACGTTCCCAGAGTAGGGAGTGAAAAACCACTTCCTACTCTGGTCGACACCGGTCTGGTAATCGTGCATCATCTCTGAGAATTAACTTGCGTGGATGTGGATGCAAGCGTGTGGGTGTGTGTGTGTGTGTGTGTGTGTGTGTGTGTGTGCGTGTGTGTGAGGGTGTGTATGTAGGGTGTATGTAGGGAGATGAAAACATGCAGTGCTTTTTAATAGACAGATGAGATCAAAAATGAACCGTACCGAGAGCGTGAGATGCAGTGAGCTGTCTACCGTGTTATTTTTATTTATTTATTTTCTGAGGCAGCGGAGTAATTAATGCAGCGTCCAAACGCTTGTACAGAATCTTACATTGTTTTGCATCTTCCACCCTACGGGACTGAATCAAAGTGATATTTCACTTTTGCAAATAATTCCATCTTCCCTTATAATTGTGAGTATCCAAGCTTGAAAAATAAGATCAGGGTTGAGAGGCTGAGACAGGTTTATCTAAATTAATGCATTACTAAGTTCACCGACTGCAATAATGGAATGCAGTGCAGTAAAAAATGAAACATATACACTGTCTTGTCCCTGCAATAAATCTTTTGCCTGCAGCGAAGCTTGGTCCAACCCACAAATTATTGTCAGAACACCCTTTAAGCTGTTTTTTTTTTGGTAAACTTTTGTCTTGTAGGAAAAGAGAACATCAACCACAAAGCTATTTCTGGGTGAGGCTTGTTAATTGTAGGGAAATACAGGCAGAATGTTGATAGTACTACCAATGCGTTTTGCAAAAACACAACTGAGAAACAACTGTATCACCGGTCAGCTGATTTCAATATTGGTAATTATGCAAACATTGCATAAAATGAAACAAAGGTTTCAAGCTCGTGATAGATTTATCATAATAGTGTTATAGCTGACTGGGTACACCACGAAAGTACAATTGCTGAACCCCATGCGCTATGAAATAAATCCCGAGACTGACGACTATAACCTTCGTTATGTGGTTCTTACTCACTTACTCATAGCAGTTCACTATCCTGAGAACAAAAGATAATAAAGGCTAATATTATTGCACTGACGTGAGAGGAATATGCAGGCTTTAATTTTGAAATTTTCAGTAAGCTTCATTTGAAATGACAACACTAATCCCATGTGTAACAGTGGTTTGTTTAAACCAGGTATCTAATGCCCAAAAGAGCAATTACATGTTGTAAAAATTGTCAAGGTTTTTATTTTGAAATTTCAGTAAGCGTCATTTTAAATGACCACCGTAATAAAATGTGTAACAGGTTTATCCAACTATATAATGCCCAAAACAGACAGTAGTTCTAAATGCCAGCTCAGCCCTAATCTGTGGAATCTGAGAGTTCCGCCATGTTGTAGTTCTGACCTTCAGTCATTGTAGTTCTAAAGAGCAGCTCAACTATCATGTGAGCAAGACACACAGGGAGAGACTGAATTCTAACTGTTTGAAGCAGTTAGTTTTTCTGAACAAAGAGGTTTGAACATCTCCTTCCTGTTCAGGATCCGCAAGAGTGATCCGAAAACCGTTTGAAGCATATAAGAGGGCAATTTCTTGTCTCCGATGGTACCGTGATTTATATCTGTAGCTCTCTCTGCACTAACCTGAGAGAAAAACATAATAAAGGCCTGAGAGGACTATTCACGCTTTTATTTTGAAATTTTCAGGAAGCTTCATTTTAAATGGCCACACTAATCCAATGTGTAACAGTGGTTGGGTTAAACCAGTTATATAATGCCCAGAACATTCTGCCCTGTCTGTAGTTATAACTGTAGTAACTCAGAGTTCCACCATTGTGTAGTTCTTAACTGCCAGCTCAGCCCTCCTCTGTAATAATTGAGTGTTCCACCATGTTATAGTTGTGACATTCTGCTCTGCCCTCTGTATTAAAGTGTTCCGCCGTGTTTAAAACTACAGTCTTTGGCTGTGTCAAAATTCAGGGTTTGCATCCTTTGAAGGACTGGTCTACGTAGGACGGGTCCTTCGAAGGCCGGGAATAAACTAAGACCGGAAGAAAAATATCTGTGGATTTGGACAGGTCTACCCTTCACTAACTGTCCCCGCCCCCACCTCAGCGTAACTCATGTTGCCTAGTAACCGTGACAGCGCGAAGCAGAGGGCGGAGAAGAAATTTTTTTTTGTTTTGTCTTGTTTTGTTTTTACAATGGAGCCAAAGTTTGTTTTTCAGTCTTGTATTACTGATTTCTATATTATTCTTCACTTTTTATAGTGAAGAATAAAAAGTACAACATAGAGAAGGATATCGCTGCCTATGTTAAAAAGGAGTTTGACAAGAAATACAATCCGACATGGCACTGCATCGTTGGCAGGAACTTTGGCAGCTATGTGACGCACGAAACTAAACATTTCATTTAAGTACTAGATATCTCTTAAGTACAACATAGAGATATCCTTCTCTATGTTGTACTTCTCCTAGATTTCTTTACTAAAGAAATCTATAGTAAAATCTATCTTTTACTATAGATTTCTATAGTAAAAAGGAAATCTCTTAGTTTGATTCTAAAATGTTCAAATGTGTACTGCACTTTTCTACAAGGAATACAAATTATTCATTTACAAATATAATACTCTCCACATCGCAGATAGGACATTACGGTTAAATAAACGTATTATGTTTGAAGGCTTAACTTTAATTAATCAATCAAACCGATGTGCTCTGCTTTGAAATACTTTATAAACCAAACATTTTTCAACCAGACCTGTCTGAATAATATCGGTGTTTAACTCCCACTCATTGGGGAAAGTTAGCGGGAGTTTTTATAACAATGTGCCAGGAGTTAGGCGTTTTCTCTCGGTATACCGAACCTGGAGCGCCCGGCCGGCTGACAGCCGGCGGGGAGCTGGCTGTTAACGCAGCGGTAGAAGACAGGTCCAAAAATGTCAGAGCAATATCTCAATTAGATGATGTATTGATGAACCGAGCAGATATTTGAGATTTACACACTTACATTCTCGCCTCAAAACGTTGTACCAAATCACGTTGTGTCATTTAAAGTGTTATATAGCTAAATAATTGGTCGCTATTCACCGCCATTGACGCTCTGCCTGAACGCACAGTTGGAACCCGCAATGAATTATGGGATATCGTGGGCCGTGAAGGATACACTGGATCCTTCAAATCTGGGGAAAAGAAGGACGCATTTGAAGCAGTCTTTGAATTCGGACAGGCCTTGTCGCTACGCTATGACGTAATCGGCCTACAAATCCGTCCTTCGAAGGATGCAGACCCTGAATTCGGACACACCCTTTGTAGTCCAAACCAGCAGCTCTGCCTTTCTCTGTATTCTGTTGCTATAGTGATTAATCCTCAGACAACTGCTGTGTGTGTGAGACAGAAAGGTGGAGAAAGATTTCTATCTTTCTGAGGCACCCAGTCAGTTTTGATGAAAAAAACTATCCGAACAACTGCTTCCCGTTCAGGATCTGTGGAGGCATCCTAACCAGATTTTCTGGCTCAAGACCATGGCCTGGATTTGGAGGCACTGATCCTCATCCCAGCCACTTCGCTCTCGGCTGCGAATCGCTACAGTGAGAGCTGTAGATCACGACCTGATGAAGGCAGTAGGACCACATCTTCTGCAAAAAGCAGAGGATGCGATCTTAAGGCCACCAAATCGGATCCCCTCAACACCTTAGCTGTGCCTAAAAATTCTGTCAATAAACATATTGAACAGAATTAGTGACAAAGCAGCCTTGGCGGAGTCCAACTCTCACCGGAAACGAGCCCGAGTTAGTGCTGGGAATGAGGACCAGACTCTGATACCAGAGCTTCTGTAGCTCAGGATCAGATCACCAAGGTCCCCCAACTTCAGCTGCCATCCTTTTGATACTGCCCCTTTGTCCCTTCCACAGGTAGTGAACCTGTGTAAAGAGGGAATCAGGTCTCCCAAAGTCTGTCACAGTTGATATACCATTATCGACTGTGGCACTCCGGCCTGCTCATTTTTCTCCGCTCGGTTTCTGTGGGACAAACCTTCCTGCCTGCCGATGTATAAGGCCGCATTTCAGGCTTCCTTTTGCTGGGGGGTGTTGGCTTCAGCTTTGCTTGTGTTGTGAGGTTTTCGTCTTTAAAGGATGCCTCTATCTTTCTTTCCCGCAGAACCAGAATTCTTCGATTACCTATTGATTTTGTTTTGGGTAGCTCAGGTTTTTTTCCCTGGATTTGTGGTAGAGGTTTGAGTTGTTGAGCGTTTGTTTGTGCTTCAACTTTGCTTTGATCAATATCACCTCCAACCTTAGCCTTTTTGGTCTTTATGGTTTCCTTCAAATTCTCATGTTGCTTCTTCTCGGTCATGTACATTTCTGTCACCTTACGCATTTGGTTGGTGACTTCCTTAATGTGCTGTTGATCTCTCTGCCTGGATTCAGAGAGTATCTTTATCTGATAATTTAAGCATTTATTTTCTTTCTTCAGGTCTCTCCAATCATATTCTGTGTGGGCTAAACTTTGTTTCACAGCCAGAGCCTCTTTCTTTTGCTTGGAGGTCTCAGCCTGCTGCTCCATGAGTCGACTTATCTCCTGTTCTTTTTTTCGTCAGACGTTCTTTTAGTGTCCTGTTTTTCTTTTTTTCCAGAGTTAATGCGCATGAAGATAAATCGATCCTTGCCTTAAACTCTTGCTTAGTTCTTTCTATGGCTTCCTCCATTGGGGTTCTGGGAAGTTTCTTCTCAAGAGCTTTATTTTCCTTCTCTGCCTCTTTCAAATACTTCTCCAGAGCTTTTACCCTGGCCTCAAGAAGTTTGGTCTTCTCTTTTTCTTTCAAAAGCTCATTATTCTTCATGCCAATTTCGTCGATCTTTCGGGACACCTCAACCTCAAGTCTCTTCACTTCACTTTGTTGCTTTTCAACCTTCGCTTGGTATGCTGTGAAATCAGATACCATTTGCCGTTTTTCTGCCTCAATCTTCTCAACCTGCAGTTTTGAGTCCCTTTCAAGATTTTTTAAAGAGGCTTGAAGCTCTTTAACTTTATTTTTGTAATCTTTTATCTCAGACAACAACTGAGCCCTGTGGGAACTCCGGTTCTCTACCTCGTGTTGTAACTTTGGGATTTGCTGACTTTCCAGGTATTTGTTTTGCTTGAGAGACCAGTTTAGGTCTTTGGTGAGTGAATCGATTTTCTCTTTTAGAAGCTCAATTTCTATATGAGCTTTTTCCAAATCCTCATGCAGTACGTTCTCCTTAATCAGCAACGCAGTTTTTTCTTTAAGCCTTTGCAAAAAATCCATAACCACGAGAGCCAATTCATCTCTTGTCATTTGACTAATTCGGGACTTTGTTAATGAATCAGGGTCAATTTGTGACATTTTGACTGTCCAACCGATGTATCAGAAAAGCTACAAGGAGACTGGACAGAAAAGCTTCCAGGAGACTGGAAAGCTAGCTCACTTTCCAGTCTCTTGGCTTTTTCTACTTTAACAGCCAAATCTTACAATCACATATACTTTTTATACAGTATCTTGAGTGAGGAGTCAGCAGTCACTCCTAGTCACTTGTTTCTTACTCCTGTTGAGTAAGAAACAAAGGGGTTACAGAATGACATGAACGGTATATGACACAACAGGTGATTATTATTAGAAAATAAAGAAAGCCTAATAAACTGAATAACTGGAATTATTGTATGGGGTCTTAATCATGAAATGGATAGATGCGTGTTATGTGGGTGAAAGGTTATGCTTAAAGATTAATTTCCAATATTGAAGGACTTATTGGTGAAATTTGGTGAAGTTCAACTGGAAGTTTATTCATTTCAAAGTCACATTTTAAAAGGAATTCTACCCCACCAAAAGATTTTAGCAGGGAGGCCAAACCAAAAGCTCTCAGAATGTTTCAGAAAGTTTTGTAACCATCGAAGTTTTAAGCAACTGTTTAGAAAAAGTTTGAAAACGAAGGCATGTGTATCTATGTCATGACCGACTTTGAGACCGATAGAGCAATATTTGTGCCAGTGACGGGGAGTTAAAGTCAGAAATCCACTGTGCTGTGTGTGTGTCAGACAGATCTTTTGAAAAAAAAAAAAAATCCTATACTTATGAGACACCCAGCCTAGTTTTTTGCAATTTATGTCGCCATTTCAACTCCAAATCCCACTAGCTCCCTTCTCGGGACCAAGCTGAATGTTTTGATACCACTTTTGTGGGGGTGCACGTGAGCCCACAAGAAATGTTACTTTAAATACCCTTAATAGTAGGTGGCAAGTTAAGTTAATTTACTTTTCTAATACCAACACTACAGAAGTATAAAGGAAGTTGGGCCTGATAAGGAGATTCTAAATTCGTGGGAGCCTAGGTGTGAACAACAACAGAGGAGAGCACACAATGCATATAAAAAAATAGAATTTAATATAAACATTTGTGGATCCACATTGTACAAATAAACAAAAATTGCACGCTTTTTAAAAAAAATTAAAATAAAACTCTTTGATTTGTCTGTCAAATGTTCTTTCAAAGTTTTAGTCTTTCCAATGTGTTTGTCAAATATTTTTTCAAAGTTTCACGGCTGGTTTCCAGTCGGGTCACCATCTACCGGTTCACTCGGTCCTCTAGGCTGGGGCTCGCCATCCAAGTTCTTGTGAGGGTGATCTTGATGTCTCTGGGCACAATGCTTCAAAAGTGCACCATAAAGAAAAAAAAATAAAATACCTGACCTGAGTAAAGCATCTTAAAATTCAGGATGCCAATACCAATAAAGCTTAAGCAACAATTCAAATAGCTCTTTTATCAATTGTCAAGTTTTTCCATGTTGTACAACAATATCATTCTAGTTAATCACAGTTACATCAGTAAACTAAAGAAATTAGTTCATATGTGGTAAAAATGTATACATTTCAATCTAAAAATGCCAAAGTACACCTATAACACTAAATTTAGCATTCAGAATGTGGATTAGAAACCCACATTAACGCTGACCTAGAGAGAACAGAAAGTTCCTAATAAGAGCACATTCATGCACCATGACATTAACAATGTTGAAATATTAAAACATGTCCTAATAGAAAAATAAGTGAAATTACATAGAAAATATGCAACATACACAATAATAATGATATAAAATTTACAATACAATTTTATTTTTGATTAAATTTGAACAGTTATTAGGTATTTAGCCAATTTTTAGCGAATTTACTGGGCCAACGGCTGAGCACGTGCGATTTACTCACCGATGCTTCATTGCTACTCGACTACAGGGGGGATTTCCGGACGTCAGCTGTTAGAACAGAAGCTTTCTGAGATATAATTTTTAAAAAAACAGATTCACTATTTTGAATGATAAATTCTGTGATACTATTTTAACATTGTCTTACCAATTTACAGGATTCTTCATTGAATTTAACACAATCTTACAGGCAATTTACGGAACAACCGTTAGCTCTGAGCTCTCAAGGGTGTTAGACATTCATGTCTATGGTGTTAGACGCAATCTGAGCTAAATGTCAGCACGGCAGTTAAAGGGGTGGGACAATCAACCCGATTGGCTGATGTGAAATCAGACTGTGCCAGTTATTGGTTGTTTAATCCGTCACTCAAAGCAATCACTAAAGGGATATTTCACAGGTTTTAAAGATTTTTAGCACTTTTTATCTATATTTCTGAACATATTTAAAAATGTGTACTTTTTTTAACTTTATTACTTTTTAATTTTGTTGTAGAATAAGATATTAAATCAACATCTATTCATTTTTTACTTGTTTTTTTAACACTGGGTTACACTTATGAGACACCCAGCCTAATTTTTTTTGCAATTTATGTTGCCATTTCAACTCCAAATCGCATTAAAAGTAGTAGCTCCCTTCTCGGGATCAAGCTGAATGTTTTGATACCACTTTTGTGGGGGTGCACGCAGCAGTACGAGCCACATTAAGGGTGATGGAAGAAGACTAAATAAGTTTACCAGAAAATTCCTGAAGAAATTTAACCGGGGCCTGCCAAAGTGTGCCCGTCGGTTGAAACCCAGTATTTTGATGCTAAAAAATTTGCATCAATGCTAAAGAAAGCTGCAATGTACTCAACAGCACGTGGAGAGTTTCAGGCATGTTGAGTAGCATGGACTTATGCCATTCTCTATGTTAAAATTAGTGTGTAAGTTAAAATGTACACGGTACATTTAGGCTAACACAGTAGCATGTGGAGCATCACTAGCATGTTGTTTTAATTTGTCTTGCTCCATTCAATATACTAAACATGTCTAATTAATAAGCAAACTAGATAATAGCTAACTTTAGAAAAAAGGCTAATGCACAAGGCAGTGCACTAGTGGGAGACAGTGAAATGCTAATGTTTGTACTCATTTTAATATAAGAGGATAAAACATAAGAAAGGCTAATATTATTGCACCCCTTACGGCGGTGCACTGACGTGAGAGGAATATTCAGGCTTTTATTTTGAAATTTCAGTAAGCGTCATTTTAAATGACCACACTAAAAAAATGTGTAACAGTGGTTAGGTTTATCCAACTATATAATGCCCAAAACAGAAGGTAGTTCTAAATGCCAGCTCAGCCCTAATCTGTGGAATCTGAGAGTTCTGCCATGTTGTAGTTCTGACCTTCAGTCATTGTAGTTCTAAAGAGCAGCTCAACTATCATGTTAGTGAGACACACAGGGAGAGACAGAATTCTAACTGTTTGAAGCAGTTAGTTTTTCTGAACAAAGAGGTCCGAACAGCTCCTAAAAATAAGGATACTACTTTGTGTCAAATTTTATTTAATCAAGTTTGATGGATTAAAATGCCACGCCCAAATCAAAAATCAATAAATCGATGCTATCGCACACGACCATCTGTTACACCTGTGTCATAAAATGCTTATCATATAAGACATCTGTTAAATCTACGTCATATAATGCTTATCGTATAAAAAATCTGTTTTTATAAGGTTTTATAAAGTCCTTATCATATAAAACATATATTTTGATTTAAATTAAGTTGTTATCAAAATAAAACTGACAGGTTTCTGGAACCTTCTCTTAAATCAAATGGTGGATAATGAGCATGTCAGGGGGCCTCTTCTTTCATCATTTAAAATTTAAGTTCTTATCAAAATGAGACAGAGAGAATTCTGGCAACATGACTTTTGACCCAGTTATTCCCCTGCCCCCTAAATGGAGTTTTAGACTTATGCAAATTTGCTGATGTGACTTCTCCTCACACAAATAGACCCCACCCCCAACTGCTCTTGCCTTCCTGCTCCCCAGCAGATGCCCCAGCCCACTTTTATTAGTTTATGTTTGAATGAGCCAATAGAGATAAAGGGGCGGGATTTCTGCTTATCTGCTTTAAATATTTTCGGAGGCCCTGTCATTCTATTTGTTGAATTTGGTAGAGGAAGAACCACTTGCTCTGACAGAAAAAAAAAAAAAAAAAGCTTCGCGTTAAAAGAGAAAAGCCTCAAAAGAGAAGACTGCAGGAAGCTAATCAACTAGCATGTAGCTCATCTGCTCCAACCTCAGAGACTACAGTTGGACAAACCATCACGAGACCCTGCTCCATGGTTGATGCTTCATCCTCTACGCTCCTGGATACAAATCTGGTCTTTCCTCCATCAATAGTCAACAATCAACTATCAATCTATTAATAAACAATAGTTTAATCCTATGAACAAATTGTTGCTGTTTCTTTCTCTGTGCTGCACTCGGCTTGTATCAGATAACCCAGCAGCCTGTCTCCAACAGCCACTTTAAGCCGTTGCTTATTAAAAAAAAAAAAAAAAACTCAAGGAAATCTGGTTCTGCTGTTCCCTACTAAGTCATCAAACATGTATAAAATTATTATTAGTGTATGTTAATAATTTTAAATTGAGTTAGAATTGCTTCCCATGTCTTTAGTTTTTTTTTTTTTTCTGTCAGGTAGTTTTTTATTTATCATTTTAAACTCCTTTCCTGTCTAGAGAAACCAAAAGAAAAACACCATAGCACTAGCAAACGATTAAAGAACATACTTTTTCATAGAGATTAGGACAGAGCACAAGAATGACAGGACTGAGTGGAAGTTGGATAGCTTGGCCTCTAGTTAAACCTGAACCCATATAAAAATAAATTTGTAATTAAAGAATAGCTTTGTGCATTTCATTGTAAGCCAAAGTGAACCAGCTGTAAAAAAAAAATCTTTTTGTTTATGTGTGTCATGCTTAAACACACAGGAGATAAAAGTCTGTTATTTAATATTAGTTTATGGAAAACAATTTTAATATTTGGTTGTTTTGGTTTGTTGACTGAAACAAGCCGTATGTATGCCTGACCTCTACGTTTACGCTACAACTACCATTACCTGCACAAGACATACGAGGAACATTTTTATCATCCTGTCTGATTATGCACCAAGAGGCAGACACAGCAAAACCATAAAATAAAATAAAATAAAAAATGCATTGCCCATGCTGTTAGTGATTCTATTCAATCGTTCAACCTTATTTTTCCTCAATACCTTTCCTAAAATCCATTTAGTGTCATCTATGGTTCAATTACTGATTGCCATCATGGAGTTATGTACTAGCATCAAGTGTTGCAGGAAATAGACCTCCCTGAAAGGAGAAAAGTTGGAAAGAAAAAACAAACAAACGAGCAAAAGAAAACAGAACATCACCACAGAAACATATCCACTCAGACCTGGTCTCCAAATGCAATTCTGAAGCAAAACTGCATCGTAGATCCACAAGTCCACCACACTTTTCAGATGTTTTTTTTTTCTAGTCCTTAACTTTATAAACCATGCACCCCATATAATTGTCAATCTATTGGAAAAATTGAATATATTGAAATATGTGGTTATTTACTTTCTTACATTTATTACGCTCCTGCACTGTACTTTCTTTTTTCTCTTGAGTTGTATGTCTGAATGTTTTAGCACTTTGAATTCTCTCGTTACTGAAATTAGTAGAGACAAAGTTTCAAAAAGGAATATTTATCATTTTCATATTGTTTTCTTGTAAGCTAACAAGTGAGCCATTCTTTATAATAATTCCCTTTAGTGAATATGTCACCACCAACAGTTTACGTTTAAGTCAACTCATGGAGCAGCAGGCTGAGACCTCCAAGCAAAAGAAAGAGGCTCTGGCTGTGAAACAAAGTTTAGCCCACACAGAATATGATTGGAGAGACCTGAAGAAAGAAAATAAATGCTTAAATTATCAGATAAAGATACTCTCTGAATCCAGGCAGAGAGATCAACAGCACATTAAGGAAGTCACCAACCAAATGCGTAAGGTGACAGAAATGTACATTACCGAGAAGAAGCAACATGAGAATTTGAAGGAAACCATAAAGACCAAAGAGGCTAAGGTTGGAGGTGATATTGATCAAAGCAAAGTTGAAGCACAAACAAACGCTCAACAACTCAAACCTCTACCACAAATCCAGGGAAAAAAACCTGAGCTACCCAAAACAAAATCAATAGGTAATCGAAGAATTCTGGTTCTGCGGGAAAGAAAGATAGAGGCATCCTTTAAAGACAAAAACCTCACAACACAAGCAAACCTGAAGCCAACACCCCCCAGCAAAAGGAAGCCTGAAATGCGGCCTTATACATCGGCAGGCAGGAAGGTTTGTCCCACAGAAACCGAACGGAGAAAAATGAGCAGGCCGGAGTGCCACAGTCGATAATGGTATATAGACTGTGGCAGACTGTGTGAGACCTGATTCCCTCTTTACACGGGTTCACCACCTGTGGAAGGGACAAAGGGGCAGTATCAAAAGGATGGCAGCTGAAGGTGGGGACCTTGGTGATCTGATCCTGAGCTACAGAAGCTTGGGTATCAGAGTCTGGTCCTCATTCCCAGCACTAACTCGGGCTCGTTTCCGGTGAGAGTTGGACTCCGCCAAGGCTGCTTTGTCACTAATTCTGTTCAATACTTTTATTGACAGAATTTTTAGGCACAGCCAAGGTGTTGAGGGGATCCGATTTGGTGGCCTTAAGATTGCAACTTCTGCTTTTTGCAGAAGATGTGGTCCTACTGCCTTCATCAGGTCGTGATCTACAGCTCTCACTGGAGCGATTCGCAGCCGAGTGCGAAGTGGCTGGGATGTGGATCAGTGCCTCCAAATCCAGGCCATGGTCTTGAGCCAGAAAATCTGGTTAGGATGCCTCCTGGACGCCTCCCTGGTGAGTGAGGTGTTTCAGGCATGTCCCACCAGGAGACGGCCAAGGCAAAGACCCAGGGACTATGTTTCTCTGCTGATCTGGGAACTCCTGGACCAAATGGCTGGGGAGAGGGAAATCTGGGCCTCCTTATTTCGGGTGCTACCCCTGTGATACGAAGCGGATGGAAAAGCGGAAGAAGATGGATGGACGAATGGAGGGATGGACGGACGGATGGACGGAAGGAAGGATGGAAGGATGGACGGAAGGACGGACCGAAGGACGGACGGAAGGACGGATGGAAAGATGGACGGACAGTAACAATCATTAAATAATAATGTCCGAATAGACTTTTTGTTTAGCCATAACCATAAGAGTCACCAAAAGGTCGAGAACCACCAAAAAGTCGAGAACCACCAAAAAGTCGAGAACCACCAAAAAAATCGAGAGCCAACAGACAGTCGGGAGCCACCAGACAATCGGGAGCCACCGGCGAGTCGGGAACCACCCGCGAGTCAGGAACCACCCGTGAGTCAAGAGCCACCAATGAGTCATTAGCCAGCAGCAAGTCGAGAACCACCAGAAAGTCAAGAGCCACCAATGAGTCAAGAGCCAGCAGCAAGTCGTTAGCCAGCAGCAAGTTGAGAACCACCAGACAGTGAGAACCACCAGACAGTGAGAACCACCTGACAGTGAGAACCACCAGCGAGTGGGGAGCCAGCAGCGACTCGGGAAGGTAGCAGCGACTCGGGAAGCCAGTGACTCAAGAGTCACCAGTGAGTCGGGAGCCACCAGCGAGTCGGGAGCCACCAGAGAGTCGGGAGCCACCAGAGA
>NW_006800061.1:1578819-1584727 GCF_000485575.1 Poecilia formosa | reverse complement strand
GTATTTCAAAGCAGAGGCACATCAGTTTGATTGATTAATTAAAGTTAAGCCTTCAAACATAATACGTTTATTTAACCGTAATGTCCTATCTGCAATGTGGAGAGTATTATATTTGTAAATGAATAATTTGTATTCCTTGTAGAAAAGTGCAGTACACATTTGAACATTTTAGAATCAAACTAAGAGATTTCCTTTTTACTATAGAATATCCTTTACTATAAAATGTGAAGAATAATATAGAAATCAGTAATACAAGACTGAAAAACAAACTTCGGCTCCGTTGTTTATAATATAATATAATATAATATATAGATGAGAGTGCCTCATTTATACAGTCTAGTTGAATAATTTCACACAGATTTTAGTTATTGGGGCACACGATTTGGAAGCTATTGAAGAAAACATTTAATATTATTTAAAATATTGAATATGACTTAAACATTTTATAGAGGATAGTGTGCCTCGTTTAATAGCATGAATTACCACTTTTTGTATTAGTTGGTCACAAGACAAGGGATTTATTTGCAAAAGTGGTTGTGTCGGAAATTGACGGTCCCTATGTGAACCTCCGAGCGCTTCAGGAGGCATCGGTAGAGAACAGCTGGCCGAAATTAGCGTTCATAAATCGAATCAACCTTAAGCTGAACGTCCCTTACTCCGCGGAGGGCGAATATCCAGTATCCAATTTGCAAAACAACTTCGCTGTGGTCGGTAACACAATGAAAACACCGGTGTTCTGACTAGTTTGCTTTGATCTGCTGGCTGCAAACATGGCGCTGAGCGACGTAAACGTCATACGCTGTGACGTCAGCTCCAAAGCTCTATAGGGCCATGGGGAAAAAAAGCCCATGGGGTTATTCTCTGTTGACAGGAAAAACACAGTGTGTCAAATTTGCTTTGAATTTGATAAAAGGCAAACTGACAAGCTACAAAGTTTCTAGGATAATATTCTTTGGACTGACAAAGCCAAAGAATATGAAGAGGAAAAAAAGTTTTTTAAAAGAAGAATAACATGCCATCTGTAAAGCTCAGTTTAGTGTTGATGATGCTTTTCTACATTTGGCATGGGGAACATTGAGTCTGTGCAGGGTGCAATTAAGTCTCAATGCTACTAAAGAACCTAGGGTTGAAACGTAAAGTTCAGAGTCAAAAAAGCTCTAAGCCAATAAAAGGCTCTGGGTCGTCCAATAGAAGAATGGCCCAAAACATAAAGCTAGAATTACTAAAGGATGTCTGAGAAAATGGAAATAAAATGTTTGGACAAATCTCAGATGTCCCCCCATGATCCCAGAAATGAATCCTAGTGCATAGGGGTGCCGTCCTGAGATGCATGAGATGGGTTGAGCAATTTCCTTGGAAAACTGGATCAAACTACGAGTTAGCAAATGAAACATTATCATTGTGAAGAACAGAGATGGTTGGTCATGATGAATATGTAAAAGTTGCTAAAATGGCAACTAAATGGTATCAGAAATACTTATTGATTCAAAATACTCATTTTGAATCAACAATCCAAAGTCTTATTTCTGTGGAATATGGAACTAACATTAACAAACAAGAAGCCAAACCTGAGGAAAGAGTCATTATTTTAGCATTTTCCTTGTCTTTTATGTATTACTAAAAAATGCAGATATATCAGATAGGCTTAAATGCAATTAAAAATCCTGTAGTAGTTCAGTCCGCGACTCTTATTGTTTAATTCCTTTGGTTCAAGCATTTGTATCCCACTAAAAACAAAAGCAAATCGTTAAAAATCGCTCTCCCTGCCAGTGTTGTTGATATGTGTTGTTGTGAAGGATCTTGCTTTGAAACTTTTGTCTGCAACTCAAGCATTAAAGGCACATTTCTGCTGCCCCATAAAACACCAAAGCACCTTCAGCAGGGTTCCTTGGAGAAGCGATGGCGGTGGCCAGGAGCCTTCAGGCTTAGAACAGTATTACTGCTACTGAGCAGCCGTGTACTCAATCTGGCTTCTCCCCAAACAGCTCCTCTCCTCCTCAGGCCAGTCATTTTCTGAGCTGGAGCTGTGTCGATATTGACCTCCCACAGGTACATGACATTCCTTTCATTATTTCCCTTTTCACTCCTGCAGGAGAAAAAAAAAAGTGGGCACACTCTCTTGATTCATAACCTATCAGCCGTCAGTCAGAGCTTTTGGTCATGGTCCTTGTGAGTGAGTGTCTTTTTTATCCTGTGGCTTTCCTCTCAGAATATGTCCAGGAAGAAGAGGTTGCCTGTAAATAGATTTCAAACCTACATAGTCTATATAGTGGACTAATTTCAACGTGCCTTTTGAAAGTTTATTCTAAAAATGAAAACACTTCATTCACTTTCAGATTTTGTCTGTTTTTGTTTTAGCTTTTTGGGGGCTGCATGGTGGCACAGTTGCCTTGCAGCAAGAAGTTCTTGGTGTCAAATCCCTTCCTTCACGTACAACATGAAGTCATTTTTCACGATGTATGAATTGTTCCGCAGATGACTTGGACTCTTTGCAACTAACTTAACTCAAATCTTTCCAGGTAGGTGGAAAGGTACCGGAGTGTCCAAAGAGAACCAGGGAGGAACTTACAAACCCGACACATTGCCGTGATGTTGCAAGAAAACAGTGTGCACAGCGCCGTCATGCAATCATGGATAACGTCTCTTAGCTGGACCAAGCTTTGGCCTTCTGTGAAATTGAGCATGACACATGTAGATAAAATACACACTGAGTCAGCATCCCAATGCAGAAGGTCAATGATGGCTGATGGCCTTGGCAGCTTGTTGTAGTTAGAGGGTGCATCTCAGTCCCTTATCTTTTTCTCCAAAGTGGCTGCCAATCAGAAAGTGACAGAGGGGTGAGATTTCATCTGTCCTTCAAAGCTGCCTAAGGGAAGTTGCTCTGCCCAAAATTACAAATGACACCTAATTCCGATTCCAATCAGTATTATATTTCCAGGGCAAACTTGATGCCTCTCCAGATTCAGTCTGTGATATATTTAACTTCAAGTCTGGGCTGCTTTGATCCACGTTAAACCCCAGACGGAGTCTGCGTGGTATCCTCCCCGGTGTGACTCTATTATCACACCGCATTTTCACTCTGGAGTTTTTCTGCCGTCTTATCTAGGGGTTTATCATGTTGCTTCACCCTTTTTCTGCTAGAAAATGTGCCTCAAAACTATCACAAAAAAAAAACTGTGAAAGTTGCTATCTCTTCCATCCATATTTTTTTTTTCTTCTCTTCACACCTTTCGCTCCGAACCCTCCCTAGTTTTGACCTCCTTTGTCACAAAAATGTCCCAGTGGATTCCTTCTGCTCTATTCTCGGCCGCCTCTTTTTACTGGCCCACGCCGCTACAGAACGTTTGCAACGGGAGCTGCTCTGATTCCATCTCCAAAACAAATGACTGCTGAAGAGATAACGAGAGGAGGGGGTAGGGGGAGGGAAGGCAAAACGATGGCACGGGTGAAGAGAGGGCTCTCGTTCCTCAGAGATAAGCAAGAACACTGCGCGTCGGTGCGTGTTTTGTGTTTTGAGTGAGATTGTTTTCAAGGAATGGAGGCAGCGGAGTCAAAGCTCCCCCAGGCACCACAACATGTCACCTTATCAGCCACCGACACTCAAGCATCAGCGGCGACCACCCCTCACTGCTTCTTCCTCTTGATCAGCCGTGATAGGCCGCAGTCCCCTTCTAGGCTCTCGCTCTCAAACTGCCAAAGGTAATCATGTGCAGACTCATGCCACTATCAACTGTGAAGACCCTGATATAAAACTGACGCACTCTCCCAAGGCAACAAGACATGCATTTTATGGAACAACATTCTCCCCTTAAGGACGAGACTGCGAGTGGAAAAGGGGATAAAATCTCTTTGAGTGTTTCTCAAGGAAACTTTGAAAAACAGCTGCGCGCCACGGGTCAGCAGCTTTGTTCAATTTTGAATGAATCTGCAGTGAATGGATAATTGCGTTTCCCTTGAAGAGAATCACAGTTGCTTTTTTTTTTCTTTTAAAGAGAGCTGAATGTGAATAATGGATCGCTACGCTCCATGTGTCCCCAAGATTCTCTACTTTCTCAAACACACGCCACCACATACAAGTGAACGTTTTATTTATTTATTTATTTATTTATTCATTTATTTCCCCAATGTTTGCTGATTTTACAAATCTTTTCTGGCAAAGCAAAACAGATTAGTAATTAGATCACGCAGTTATTTCTGTCTCAACTAGAAAGCGTATCACAGCTAAGTCGTTTCCTCTTTTTTACTCGTTTACTTAACACGCGGCTGCCAGCCCTCCCTGTTTTCATCTGTATTCTCGGGTGTCTTGTTTTTCACTATAAGGCCTCTCACAATGATCTTTGAAGGTTTTACTAAGACTTGTTTTACCATCTCTATGCGTTTCGTTGAAGGACAGACCTTCAGAGAACCACGCATCTCTGCTCTTGTGATTTTATGGGTTTCCTAACATTTTTCTCCTCCTCGAATCTCATTGTTTACCACCACAGACTTCGGATAAGTGCATGATTTAGAACTGGTTAATGTGCTTTCTTTTATCAAGACCCGTGATGACATTATATCAGTACTGTAATATGACGGAGATATCAGTTTTACTGGTCAGGGATTAAAAGAAAAGCTGATTTGATGTAACACTCATTTGCAATTGATTGCAAAACCATAACAAACCGCAACGTTAAAGCTCAGGATGTAGTCGTTACCGCTGTGTTACATCATCTTATCTTCCAACAACACTGTGTAGGCTTTCGGTTAATAAAGTTATTCCTGAGCCCATGCAAGCAGTGACTTCCACAATACAGAGCCGGAAAATTTCTAATGCGGTTTCGCTTGAGGGCAGGAAGATCGCAAACTTCCCTTATTGGCTTTCAGTGATGTCCCTCGCGTACAGAGATATATCTGGATTCTCTATTTCTTTCAGTGTTTGATGTACTGTAGACTGTCAAATCCCCTAAATGCTTATTACTATTACACAGAGAAACATCACTCAAAATCTTTATCTGACAGCACTTTCATATGACTTCTTAGTCTTAGCAGCAAGTTCTTCTGCACCTTCAACCTTCCTGGATGCTCTATTTAATCCAAATGGTCTGCAGTCTGACATGCAGTTGAGTAGATAAATTATATTTCAAAAGAGCACAAAACTTTTGCCCTCTTTTGTTCTTGGCAAGGTTCTAATCTTAAACTTGCTCATGTAGAAACAAATCCTCATGGTCAGCCTTCCAATTAGGAATACCGGTAGATATTTTTGGGCAACGCAAGAGCTGCATCAGCTAATCAAGCAAATGACCAGTGGGGTTGTGAGACCAGCCAATCGGAGTTCTTGCAGATGTGACTCAAGGAAAATATTTTTGTTTTATTTTCTTTTTCAGCTAAATCACTAACTAGGAGTTGCTTTGCACACTCAATGTTTTTAAACTCGTATCTTTCCACGGGATACAATAATCAGAGTTTGAACATAACAATACATAAGAGAATAATGTGATCAACCTTTGTGATTTCCTATTGACTTATAGGAGGGTTGGCTTTATAAAAACAAAATGATACAACAGCTTACAATGTCAGGACAATGCCACTATTTTTGAGAGATCGGCCTAATGCTTTGAGATGCAGCATGTGATTTGTTTTGACGACTAAATTAAGTAACAAAATGCACCGGAAGACAAAAGCTCAAACGTTTGAAACCAAATGGTCAAAGTTTAAGTGTTGTTTAGTTTTGCTAACAGGTCTGCACCGACCCTGAGCACACAGCAGTCATCGAGTTCTTACCTTTGAGGATAAATGTTGTCTCTCTTTTTTTTTTTGCATAAAATAGCTAAAGTTTGTCCTAGAATTTACTTTGGGAGAGTCACGTTCAGTTTAGGTTTATCGTGAAACAGCATCATTTTTAATTTATTTTTTTCAATTTCAAAGTTTA
>NW_006800061.1:1574332-1578727 GCF_000485575.1 Poecilia formosa | reverse complement strand
TTTGCATGACTGTAACTTTAAAATAAGTATATAGATTGAAATAAATTGGTAATGATAGCTTACCACAACAAAAGTCAAGTTATCTTTAATTATTTACTTGGCTTAATGAATGAATCCCAGAAGGATGTCAGCTTTTTTATTTATTATGACAAAACCTCTCTATGCATGCTCCAAATTATACAACTTTAATAAGCACTATAAAAAATCTATATAGAAAGTCTCTTTCAAAGGTTGTTGTTTTTTTTTTTATGTTTCTTTGTGTTGAAAAGCTGACAGATAATTGGACACCATCAGTTCTCTAATTAAAGTTTGTTTATGCCCCGACATTTTCAACAATTTTGTCTCTAACAAGAAAAAGTCAAATGAAGAGATTGTCAACATTGCTTCCTAAGCACATAATGTGCAATAATTCGTCCATGAAAAAAACAAAAAAAAAACAAACATCCAAGTCACCTGTGTTGACCTTTTCACAGTCCAGACAGTTCACACAGTCTGATCGCTGTCTGTACTTTGTCAGAAACATACCATTTATATATTCTCTCCGGTTTCTATTTTAGCAAACCTCCACGTCTCCCTGCCTATCCCCATGGATACGGTGGAGCTCTTCTTTCGCAGCATAATGATGTTTTTCTTCTCATTCTTCCTACATAATCAGAATTCCTGTTATTTATGTCCTCGATGTAAGGAAGTACCACATCGTGGGAAAAAATCGTTGTGAGATTGAACATAAATGAAGAGCACATACAGCACAAAAAAGCCTCAGGTTGTCACGCTTTTCCATACAGCTTCGAATTCACTGTGTATCCACTGTGTCTCATTGAAAATAACCAGCAACAGTCTCCTAACAGCTGTCACTCATTGCTATGTCTATGGGTGGTTACTGCCTGCCTTACTATACTGTGTGCATAAAATCCTCCTCTGCAGAGTCCTTGCAGAGAAGGATTTTAAGGTAGTTCAGCACAGAGAGAGAGAGAAAGAGAGAGAGAAGCAGAGGTGATTCTTTTTTTTTTTTTTTCAAAGTTTTATAGCCAAAACAAAATGCAAGCCTACAAAAGGTGTCAGACCTTACTGTTGTTTTTGAGATGCAGCAGCTGACAGGCGACAAACAAATGTTCTTTGACGCGTTGATGTTTTAATAGCATGCTTGATAAAAACGGGAAATTAGCAGTGAATGAGCAGAAGCGCCGGATACGGTCCTGTATCCGATGTATAAGTTCACGACGCCTCTGAGGACCAAATTGCACCCACCTGTCCCTTCTCAGGAGTATGAAACAGATTTCTTCCAGATTATTCAAGATGAAACCATCCTCACACTCAGAACTTATGAAGGAAGGCTTCACTGGTTATTGTGTCCAAATACATGCTTCCCCGATTTTCTCCTGAATGATCCGACCATCGAGAACCCAGGAATGAACTGCACCTGCGCTGTTACAGCAGGCAGCACCAGGTTTCCCTACTGTAAATATGGTTTTATGATGGAGATGCTGCAGTAACATATGCCACATGTGCCACCGTCTGAGTTCATCTTGATTCAATTAGTCAAGTCTGCAACATTTTAAATACCTGTGCCTTGAAAATATCTGCATGTTTGTTCATAATTCTTCAAGATGGACTTGTTTTGTTAAATATTTGCTTTTAGAATCAGGCTGTTTTTCTTGTACAAATGAAACGATGAAATTAAATTCATAAAATAAAATGCACAGACTAATTGCCATGTTGCCAGGTCATGTTTTTACAAGCAAATCTAATTAGAAAAAAAAGTATCTGCTTCTTTGTCTTAGACGTTTTGTCAGTATGAAGAAAAAGTCAAAGTCCATCTAGATTTTCATTCTTATCCTCACCATTCGCGTCTGAAAGTGTTTCCATGCTCCACTGATTTCCTCGACTGAATTGAGGTAAAAGATAGACAAAATAAATCTTTGGTCCTACCTACTTTAAAGTGTGGATAAAAAGCATTTTGAGTTGTTGCTATTTTTACTTCTTTCACTATTTTTGCGTGTTTCTCGTGCATCCACCTATAAAGACAGAGATGACAGTGTTACAAGGCAATAAAAGCATTTATTCTGCTTATTAAGAGTGTGACAAGTGTGAGACAGTTAACACAAAAAAGGGATTAAAAAAGGGATGTGACATAACATTTTTATATTTATTTAATTGGTGAGGAATTAGTAATAATTACACAGTTCACGAAAATAAAACCCTCAGTCTTTACTTCAAAGGGGCGGATTAAGATTAAAGGACTTACTGTGGGGGGGCTCTATGTTTAAAACAGACACTGTTAAGATTTATAGCCCATCCCCATATTTTTAGCTCATTATACCAAAACATTTTGGGGAATTAAATAAAATGTCTTATTTCTGAAAAAAAATAAATAAATAAATAAATAAATAAAAATTTGGTGCTTTGAGCTAATCAGGCCTTATTTCTAAAACGAGCAGATGATGTTTTCAAAAACATCATCCCATATTGTTTTCTAAGTACATTTGAAGTAATCTACACCGTAAATCCTTTTAGGCAATTTATTTGCACAAGCTCACAGTTTTACAACTTCTGTTCAGCCGTTCATTAGACAAAAAAAAAAAGAGCCATTAGTCAGAAAGAGCTGCTTCAGGAGCAATCTGCAGAGACTTGAGGAGGGAACTTGTTGACACTCAGCAAACCTTTTCAGATAATTTAATGCCCATTTCAGGATATTTTTTCCCCAGAAATTCTGAACATCTGTTTTAAGAATCCAGACCAGCAGATAGAAGGTTTTTATATGATTGAGCTTAATGGCAACGCCAGATGATGCCCAGAATAAAAGCAGTGAATCCCAGATGAGCTAGACGGAGATTTTACAGATGTGGAGCAGGATCAAAACAGAAAAGCATAAAGGATGAAGGTGATGCAGCTCCATCTTTAAGCACCGTGGGAAGTGAATGCTGTCAAATGGCAGCATTCACCTGGACGGTGAGCTGCAGAGAGCAGGTTGGGTTTGATTCGGGATGCTTTGTTGTGTCTTTCGCTTTGCTTGACATCGAGAAATCACTGCCAAAGACGTTTCACTGCAAAGTTTTCAGGCGGCACGTGCAAACTAAGAACTCAGCAAAGTTCAGTTGAAGCATCCAGACTTTATGTTGCTTCTTCAGTTCTGTGCAGCAAGATGGAACAATTACAGAAATGTTTTGTTTTTTTGTTTTTTTTTTGTTTTTTTTGCTTTCCGCTTACTCCAACCAGCCTTACTTTGGATAAATTCCTGTAAGTAGGGTCATAATTTCTTAGTGGAGCTCAGTACGGTTTCATTGAATTGAAAAAAGATTGTGATCTAGGTGCTGGGAAGTGCTTTTAAACGAGTGTTCTCTCTCTCTCTGTCTTTTCCTCTTTTTGTTTTTGTTTTTTTTGGACCAAAATGAATTAATGCCGGGCTGGTAACAGGGATAAAACCAGAGAGCAGAATAAAAACGTTTTGAGGGCCTATGTGTGTGCAGAAAATGGGCTTGAATGACTGTTTTTAACCCTGGGCACATGTTCTCTCACTCACCTCCGCCTGGTGGTGAAACTGCACAAAACCTTCACATCTACAGTAGCTTTGGGGTGGAGATGGGTTGCAGCAGGACGGAGGGCAAACGAAACACTACCATCAGAGACCATCTGTTTTTTTTTTAGAAGCCCTCTTCCCTTAAAGCTGCTTGATTGAGTGTATTTTGCTATGTGCATTAGTGGTGATGTATATCCATTGCATTCCTCACGTTCACTAATTAACTAACTTAAGTGTATGTTTAGAGGAAGGGGCATATAAATGGTTTTTCCTGATTAATTCTGGAATAAAGTCAGACAGATCGCCATCAGTGCTGGAAAACTACTTCATGTTTGTAAGCATAGATATATTTTTCCACAGAGGGGATTGCTGAAAATGATATTGTTTACAATTACTGGGAGGCAGAAGGTCAGTGCTGCGCTCTTAGTTCTCAAGACATACAGTAGACGACCCAGACGCTCTACATCCAGCATCTAGATGAAAACGGTTAAAGGTTTACGAGCGCAGGTCATTGCTAAAGTGCTTAAATCCTTTAAAAATGTTTTAGATTTTGACCTGTTGCAACCCCAAAGCTCAGGGCATTTAATTTGAAATTGTATGCGATGACAAATCCACAATATACCAACATACAAAACAAACACATAACTGTGCTATATTTTGTGGAAAAGGAAATATTTTTCACAAATAAAAACCTGTAACGTGCATCATGCAGTTGTATTCAGCCCCCTTTACTCTTATGCTACTCAGTGAAATCCAACATAATTAGTTTTGCACAAAAGTCAACTAATTAGTAAACAAGTCTGCAAATGTGGATATAAGAGAATCTGTTGAATATTCTAAAAGAACATTGAAATTCAAACAAGTTCATTTGCAAAAAA
>NW_006800061.1:1559578-1574316 GCF_000485575.1 Poecilia formosa | reverse complement strand
AGTGTTCTCTCTCTCTCTGTCTTTTCCTCTTTTTTGATTTTTTTTTGGACCAAAATGAATTAATGCTGGGCTGATAACAGACATTTATGCATTTATGTGTAACAAGCACATAAATGCATTTGCTAACTGCTGTCATCTGACTGCAGAGGAAGGGCTCAGCAGAACGAGTCTCAGCATCTTCAAGTGATTCTGTTGCTCTCAGCTGTTTACTCGACCACAGTGGGTGTAAGCAGCTGTGACCGCAGAGAGCGTGACAATTTGCTGGGCCGGCCGGCAAGTTCAGTTATGCAACTCTTTTTCATGCTCCAATCATGCGCAGTGCTCGCACCTAATTTGGTTGCCACAGAGCTGAGGCAGCTGCGCCCCATCCAAATATCCGTAAGTCTGAGTGGCGCTCATGATTTGTCTCAAGCTCTCTTTCAATCTCTGGTCGTGAATGCAATAGAAATGATCAGACGCTAATGTCCAGTAAATGTTGAGATTGCGAGAGTATCTTAGCGGCGTCAGACGTCGCTAAACCCTTAGCTCTCTCTGTAAACACTCGCCGAGCGAGCCTGGCTTTATTATCCTCACCGGGGGGGGGGCATTCTTGTCCCCAGCTGTTCTCAAACCATGCAACAATGAGTGACGGAAATAGATAAGATACAACCTGTCACACCGTGCGCCAACGGCACATTAAGCAGTCGGGAAATAAGACATTCATTTCCATCAGTCAGTCAGAGTTGCTGAGGCTACAGCCTCTCCAGTACCTCGGGGACTTGTACCTGAGCTTATAGGATATTACAGTGAAGCAGTCATTGAACGGCTGAATAATGTCCAGTGCTGTGAAGGCTCTGAGAGAATATTGAACCCTGAGGGGATGGGTTTGAGGTAGTCAGAGCTATCTCCACATCTTTAAATCACTCGCAATTGTCCGTGGCAGCGCAGAGCAGAGCTGAGCACGATAAAAAAAAAAAGGGGGAATTTGGAGAGTGCTAACAAACCAGCCGTTCGAATTATTCAACATTCAATTAAGCGCAACAGTTTGTAAACAAACAGTAATCGATAACCATCCGGTTTTTAAATGAACTAGTTTATCTTGGTGAGAAACCCGATCTAAAGATGCTGCTTCAGTATTCTGTTTGCTGTTTTAACTCATCGTCGGCCATGTTTGTCTGCTGTGTTTATACAGGAAGCAGTATGAGTGAACATATCGTCTCACTGAAGGCCAGGAGCTGTCATAACATTTGTGGTTAAGTAACTGTTTATATTTTAAAGCTTGTCTCAGGGAGATGTGATTTTTATTTATTTTTTATTTTATTTTCACATTAAACAGATCCTTTGAAATAGACCTGGCATTAGAAATATAGACAACCAAAGCACCAGGCTGGTGAATTACCAATCAAATCTCCGTTTAAAGAATATTTCAGAATATTCCAGTGGGAGGAAACCCATAGGAAGACCTCTGACTCGATAAATGGGCTATAAAAACAGTTGATATTTAAATCTAAGTGAGTTTATATAATTTTTAGAGACACATAGGGATCAATCAGAAAAAAATGCATAGAAACTGCTAAGTTTTATTTTTTTTATTATTTTAAAAGTCTGTTAAATCAGTGCAGACAAAGCATGCCGATATGAACCGATTTGAATGTGCAATGTGTGAATTGGAGATATTTTACTTTTTATTCAATGTCACATGCTGTTTCTACTTTGTTTTTAATTATGTGAAGCACCTTGAAATGCCTTGATGCTGAAATGTGCTATACAAATAAAATTTGATTGATTGATTGATTGATTGATTGATTTTGATAATTTAGGCCGAATTCCCAGTATGAATCGACACAATCCGACGTGACACAGCAGACGTTTTAAACCACAGAATTCTGCCAAGTAAGCAAAGCCTTGAACATTTTCATTTATCATGGGAAGTGAGAAAGTTTTAATCTTTTAGTTAGACAATAAAAATGCTTCCCGACTTCCCTTAAAGACTGAAATCAATAGCTATAAACTCTGTGGCCTTCGAGCCACTCTGTAACTTTTTTTATGTCCTCTGGCTGGTGAGACCGAAGACGCGGAGTCCTCTCTTCTCCCGCTAAAGCGAGAGTTCACATTGAAACGGCATGTACGAAGAACAGCATAGTACAGCTGCGGTTTCTAGTTTGAACTCATTCTACAATCTCCGCTTGTCCCCAGTCGCTCTCTCTCTTTCCACCACCGTTCTCAGACCGGCGTATGTTTGCTGCCCAAGTCTGCCGAATCTATGCACTCCGTCCTATCATTTTGCCTTTTCTGCTGTATCAAAATGGAATCGAATGGCAGACAATCTATATGGAAATTGTATATAGGTGGTATGCACACTGAGCTGAGGGAAATGGGTATCCCTCGTCTTAATCTGTTGCCGCTCTGCACAACAATATGCTTTCTGTTGAAACGGCTACGTGGTTCATCAACTTTATGCTTCTATTTAGGGAGGAGCACAGGACTGTGGAAAACGATGGTGCTGCGGGTTTATTTTAAATGATTCTGTGGAAACAGAATCAAGAAAATGGGATCTATAATGTATGTTTATAACAGCATGGATTGTAGATGATACCACCGATTTTCTGTTGTGTGCTGTAGCTGTGGCTTGGATCAGACGTGTGACACGTGTCACAATAAAAACACATTCACGTAATTTATGGGACAGAAAAAAAATGGGATTCTGGGTAAATTGACAAAAACAATATTTTCTTTCTTGAAGCCTATCTGAGCTACATTAAAGGTCAAATTAAATTACAATCCAAATCAACTTTATCCATGTAGATTCAGTCTTTCAATCAGTCCAACAACCAATCAAAAGTTCTTTACGAATCGCAGGAAAAAAAAAATCTTGATCACAAATGTAACGGACCAAGGAGATTCTTTTCTATTTTCCAAAATTAAAATACATTTAACATATGTGACACTTAAAGTATTAGCAACTAATTTGCAAAAATAAATTAATAGCAGGACTGTGGGATGGAACAAGTACAGAGAAGACTTTAAAACCTTGACTCTTACTTCTAATTTGTTGCTTGTTTTAGGAGGAAAGTTTAGGAGAGAGGAAAAGAGAGAGGAGGGCAAAATCACAAGTTTTTTAACCACCTTTAAAAACCTGCATGCTGAACCACTCATGTTGCCGTTATGCTTTTTTTTTTTTCAACTTGCCAAATTTGCTGGAAGCTCTCATATAATATACTTTGCAGCTCACAGTGTCCCGCTACATAATGAACCAGGGCAGTTACTGTTTCACAACCTCACCATATCGGTCTGTCATTTTTTATTGTAAGTTGGGTTAAACTGTCCCTATGGCAATTACATTTAAATTTTCCGTGATTGCCACCAAGTCGTCAAGAACATATTTGCCTAGTGATGGTTTCAGTTTAGTTTTCTGTATGATGTTAGATCAAAACAACAAAAGTAGATGGCAAAGAACAGCTCTCCTGGAAGTTAGCAGTCCAAAAATATCCAAAAAGCAGTGTTGACTTTTCTTTCCCTTCAGCAAATGTACGTGATCGTAAACAAATAACTCAGGACAACTCACAGCTTCACTTTGTGCATCGTTTCCACACTTCTAAGTGCAAACATTTACCATGCTGTTGCACGCTGTATTTATTTTTGCAGCATTGCACACTAGGACTAAGACCACTCTGTGTAAATGAAATGTTTTCTAGTTCTTGCTTGGTACAAAAATGCAGCTGTTTCATATCTAAGACTTCACTGTTACATTTTGGTTCTTGTATATTTGACCAAATATGATAAATAGGGGCATTTTTGGACTGAAGCGAAGGCAAGGTGGCACAAAACTGCATTTTTACAGAGCAAGATTAAAATTTTTGGAAGAGACATAATTTTTTTTTTAAAAAGTAGCCAAAAAAATTGTTGGATTGTTTTCTATGATTGATATATTTTAATTTTACATTGTTTTAAATGCAGGAGATCTTTCACACCGTCTGGATATTGACATTCTGCAACAGCTGAGGATAAAGCTCCCATGCATGTTCCAGCCTGTTCAGCTCTCTGTTTTGTCCACTGTCATGTTTTATTTTTGCCATGGGCACTTTGATTTAGTCTGGGACTCTGGGAGGGTCATTCTAATATTTGCTGAAAACAGCCTTCTGCTTTTCACTGTGATCCTGCTGAAACATGCACTTCTGTCACTGGAAGGATTTTTGAGATTGCAACATTTCTAGACTATGTATGAAATGGAAAGAGTGAATAAATATAGAGCTAAAGTGATGTTAGGGATTCACAATCACTGGATAAGAGTCGTTTGCATTATTGTTATTTTAGAGACCTTTCACCACAATTGTCATGTTGTAAAATAGGTTATATTTAAATGCTTTCTTAATTCTATACATCTATCTCTAATCAGACCTGAGTGTGGTCAGCAAGATGTAATCAGGTCTGTTAATAAAGTTAGCTTGAAGATCTGAGACATTTACACATAACCAAAAAATAAACCATAAAAATACTTGAGTGGGGAACATACTTTGTATTTATATACTTTTTCCTAGTTAAATTTTGAATTTATGTATTTTTACAAATGTATTGTCATTCTGTGACATTTATGGTACCGTTTTGCCCCCTTTCTCTCAAGTTAAGCAACCTTGGTGCTTGCCTAATTTTTTTTCACGTGAAGAACAAAAGACTTATGTAAACAAAAGTTTATTAGAATGGTTTTGTCACGGTCGGTGTAGTGGATGAGGTGAGGAGATACGCTGAGACCCAGATTATGGTGATGAAGATGATTTTAATAACAAAAAATGCTCACAAGCAGTCCAGGACAGGCAGCACGGCAGGAAACAAGCACACAGCTAAATGTCGGTAGCAACGGACAATAAGGACAAAAACGAGAGCAAGCACAAACCAGGACTTGGCAGTTCCACTGGAGCGTACAGACTGCCGCAGCAGCGTACGCTTGACAAACAAAGACAAGGACCCGACAAAGAACACAGACAACAGGTGGGACTAAATACACACAGAGGTAATGAAGGGAACAAGACACACCTGGGAACAATCAACGGGGAAGATGCAGAGACACAGGGAGCAAACTGAAGACAAAAAACTCTAAAAATAAATACACAGAAACACGATCCTGACAGGTTTGATATTTCAGGTTTTTGAACCTGAGCTGTTATTCTAGTCACAAAATAAATGTGAATAGAATAACTGAATTTGACATTGCGTTCCCTCATAATGAACGCTGAAAAGTGCAGAGGTAGAAATAGGAGCCTCTTTTGAGTTAATGATTTTTATATTGCTGAAATTACTTCAAAAGCTCTCACGTGCAGAGCACTAATTCAATGCAAGAAACAATCATATTTGTGCTTATCTCTCTCTCTCTCTTTTTTTTTTTTTTTTTTTTTTTTTTTTTTTACCAAATCCAGCTCCTGCAAACAATCATACTTTGTCAAAATTAATATATCTGCACTAATGACCTATGAACACAATGGAGCATGCGATTTTATGGCAAAGAGAAAAGAAACTTTGGAGAGACACGACACTGTGCTGCTGCAGGTGCACACTCTGCTGGATGCCCTTTTGAGACTCACCTAACCACGTGCAGCTCATTCTGACCACTGTTACCCTGCTGCTTTCTGTCTAACAAAGGTCAGAGCAGACTCCACGGTGCAGCTTTCCTCAGCTGCTGCTGACGATAAAGACACAGCAACAAGTCCTGGGCGAGCTTGTGACTTCATTGCACTTTGAAATCTCAGACGGAGAGCAGAGCAGAATCAAACACGGAGTGCAATGAAGGCCAAGCTGGGGGTGGGCGTCGATATCAGGACTGAGGGGAAAGACTTTGACAAGAGCAGTGCAGAATGAAATCCCCAACCAATAAAGACGTCTAAGGTCAGTGTATATTGGCTTGAGTTGTTATGATTATATCTCATCAATTCTTTAGACATTTTCTCTTGAAAGGAGCATAAATCTTTAACCAGGAAACATTACATGTCACTCTTATTTGTTTTGTCTTTAAAGTTATTCTTCTATGCTGCGAGTTGTTAAAGATCTATTATCCTCAAGTTTGTATCAAATGCATAAAATATTCAGACGGTTTCAAAGGCAACATCTTTTATTTGCAGCGTTTTGAAA
Organism: Poecilia formosa; assembly: GCF_000485575.1. Lineage (NCBI taxonomy): Eukaryota > Metazoa > Chordata > Actinopteri > Cyprinodontiformes > Poeciliidae > Poecilia > Poecilia formosa. The sequence goes on along the minus strand of NW_006800061.1, from coordinate 1,568,217 downwards.
GGTACTCGTACTCTTTAAATAGTTTTGAAGGTTTTCTAATGGCACTGGTGGCCTTTATTCAACAGCAGCTCGACAGGAAAAAAGGGCAGATAGAGAAGGAGAAGACATTTAGTAAATTGCCAAGGGCCGGGAATTGAACTGGAGACAATTGCATCAAGGACTGCAGCCTTTTCACATGATACACCTGCTCTGTTGATTCAAATGTTCATGTAGTCTCACAGACTAAGAAATGTCTGTGAGAGACCAGGATGCTAAACTTTTAGCCACTTTTCAATTTATCTGTACATCGATTTGAATTCTAAGCACACTATGTTCATGTGTTCATTTCATGTTTTCATGCTGCTTTTTGGGAAATTAGTTCCATGTCTGTTGTTTCCTGCATCATTCGCGGTACCCTGCCCTAACCCTAACCCTTGTGGTACAACCTTTTGCCTCCATCAGAGCTCTTACTCTTTGAACAATGTTACCCAAATCTTGGCACATCTTGTGACTGGAACGGTCAATTCTTCTTTAACTGGATTATAACCTTTCATTTTTCATATCGTCCACCTCACAACTCTGAGTTACTTTGTTTAGGTCAGTCTTATAAAATCCCAACAAAGTAAAGTTTCGCATCACTGCAAAAAGTCGAAAAGGTTAAGTGTTACGAACACGTTTGTGAGGCAATGCGAACTTTAATGTTTACCGAGTTTGTTTGCGCTGGTTATTTAAACTGAAAAAAAAAATTTTCTTGTAGAATATCTTTAACATTTAACCAAGTCTCTGTCCTGCTTTGAATTCCAGCAAACACCTCATAGGCTCCCACACGGGTTCAAATAAAGCTTGGGTGGATTTAAATGTTCCCGCACAGAACTGACTTAATAGGCCCCACACAAACAGCCTCTGCTTGTTAGGGGTTAACCTGGAGTGTGGAAAGACTGGATGGTCTCAGTGTGCCAAAGTGTGCTGCAGAGCTCCGACTCAGACCGTGCCGACTGAAAAAAGTAACAATTTGTTGCGAAGTGTGCTATAAATTAGGCTTCAAAAGAGCTTCCACGGTGTTCAAGCAGCCGCAATCAGCAAGGGACATTAAAGAATCGGATGACGGTTTGGGTTTCTGCAGTAATCACACAGCGGGGGGGATATTTATATTCTCACATGTGGTCTGCATTGTTTCCATAGCAACAGGTCATTCTGCCCGAAAGAAAAAAAAAAAAAAAGGGATGCAGAGAAGAAGTTGCTGAAAAACTTCCTAATATCAGCGGCTTCCCTGTGTTGTCTCTGTCCACATCGACGTCTCGTGTTTCTCTCCGGTTTAATCCACTCGCTGTTATTCTTCCTCGGAGGAACACACACTTCAAGCGGCGAGAGTGTTCGGCCTCGTATTATCTCAAAAAGCTCATCTTGAGCCCCATTTGCCTTCAGATCAGGCTCTGCCGACTCTGTTCTCTTTGATTTGCTCCCTTCATGCGGCGTGGATAATCAGACTTCCAAGCTCCTTCTAGTGACAAAAAGAAAAAGAAAAAAAAGAAGAAGACCAAGCTTCTGTAGAGTTGGTAATGAGGACCTTGTTTTTGTTCTGACTGATGGTCCTTTTTGAGCAAAATAGAGCTGCCAAGGGTCATATCTCTCTCCACTACGTCTGTCCCTCTAATGAGCAGAGTAGATGTCCAAACTCTGATGCTGTTTGCCGTCCAATAATGCCTCAACCAATTATTCATGCATCTTAAATTATTAAGGATCATTTGATGGGGTGGTTAAATATTTATCACAGGTAAAGGTGCTGGTATAGATTGCTGTACATGATCGAATACATTTGTGGCACAAAACTAATACCGTAGACTTACAACAACAACAGTCTGTAACATCGCCTGGAGGCTGGTGGTAAGGAGGCTGCAGCAACATCCCAGATTTGGTTTGGTCAGAGTAACACGCAGCGCCTTCCATTATTAATGACACCCCTGGTAAAGGTGTGCAAAAGCCTTGAAATAGATCACACTTGCATGGGATTAGCTACATTTTTTTAGAAAATTTTACTATCAGTTCAGGTTTATTAAAAATCTGAGGAAAAGTTCAGAGTTAAGAAATAATCTTTTAGTTCTTTTAATCTCCCAAGAACCACACTTATTGACTTAAGCAGTTTTAATAACTTCGCCTCACCATTTGGTTTGAATATGATGTGAAGCAGAGGTCCACTATTCAAAATGGGAAAGACAAAAGAACTCCAGGCAAGCGTGGTCGCACAGCACCGATCAAGACAACATCAGTTCTGTGCATAAGTAATTTATACAACCTCATCACTAGCAGTGCTAGCAGCTCTCAAAGTTCTGGCTCCACTCCTGTACGTCTATTACAAGAGTGTATACTCAAATTAAAAAGTCATATTTGTTGTTTTGCTCCATGAAAAGATATAATAAAATATTTAGAAGGAGGATCAAAGTTTATCTTGCCACCAAGCAGTCTCTAACAATTTGCTGCTTTTGTACACATTTGTGCCAAGTGAGGCAATAATTGTGTAAGGTTCTGTCTTTTTCTATATCATCATTTAGCAACATTTAAAACACGTCAGTGTCAAAAATGACAGTCCCGTTGATAAGCAGAACCAAAAAAAAGAAAAAAAAAACTGTAATAAATGCGAGTAGGTTTTCAAACAAAGTGCAGTGAGCAAACTTTGTGTACTTCTGCCTCGTTAAACACTAAGCATGGTGCGTGGTTAAAAAGAAACACCTATAGAGACATCACCTTAAACAAACATAGGTAAATACGATTCAGATTCGGGAACTCTTTCATGCCAGGTTCAAAGTAAAATTCTGCTGTTAAAGGATTTACAAAGGCGAGCCGCGTGAATCTGGAGCAAATAAACTCCTTTAAAAATAGCATATAAGAATCACAAGAGGGAAGAAAAACAGCAACAAAATTAATAGACCCTGACAGAAGCGCTGATAGCGAAATACATCCAGGATTTACTGAAACATGTGTTGCTACCAATGTGCCTAATTGCTTATCTTATTGCCAAACTTTGGGAGCATGATGCAGCAGCATCGTGAAAGGTCAGGGAAAGACAGTCTTCATGCAAATAAAGAAAAAGACCCCAAAGAATTTTTCTTTTTTTCTATTTTATGTAGAAATAGCAATAGGTGATTATCATTATTGTTGATCATCTAAATATTGATGCTTTTGACAATATGATCAGTTATTGTGTAGTAAGCAGCTCTGGAAATGCACTAATTAAACTAACTAAAGCCCATATTTAATGATGGGTAAATCAAAAATCAAATCAAATCAAATTTTATTTGTATAGCACATTTCAGCAGCAAGGCATTTCAAAGTGCTTTACATAATTAAAATAAAAACAGCATGTGACATTGAATAGACAATGAGAAAGAGGGAGAATTTAAGAAAAAGAAACAGTGAGAAAGAGAAATAAAAAGAAATTAAAGTAAAGATAAAGAGATTTAATAAAAAATTTAATTAAATAAGAAATAAAAACATTATCCACATGAGGACTTGCCCTTATTGTGTCTCCTCCTAATTAGAGTGTAAGACTTTTGTTTTGTTTTGTTTTGTTTTCCTTAAGAATAGTTAATGTGGGTTCAAATACAAACACTGGCAGCCTTTTGAAAAACTTTGCTTTGTTACTTTAACATTTTTCACACAAAAACTACCACAAAAAAAAAAGAAAATATTTTTAGCCCATAACAAAGCAGAATAACAGCTTCAAAAAGGCTTTTTCAAATGTGTAGGTACATGGAGCAGAACAGAACATCACCAAAGACGAGTTTCAATCAAAAGCATATCTGAGACAATTTCAGTCTGTAATCACCCAGGAAAAAAACTATAAGAATGGAAACTATGAAACAAAGACATTTCATGGAGCTTACAGCTGCTGCTGCATGTCTCCGAGGCTGAAAGGCTGAGCAACTCTTATAATAGTAGTGAAATCTGCAAAAGGCATCATGTCACCTGTTCCCAGTAATTCTTTGCAATAACCTGCTGTTCAGGTGGGAAACTCATAAAAACAGATTGATGAGCTCATTTTTGTAACGCAGCTCCTTCTGACAGAACCCAGAGGTAGCAACAATAATAAATTATGTCCATCAGTTCGCAGCTTCTGTAACCTTTAATGTGCACGTTGGATTTCAGAGAAGAGAAAGTTGTGCGAATGTTGTCCATACCAGCATCCCCTCCCCCCCATCCTCCATCTGTAGTGCATCAAATAAATACATCAAGCCCCATCCCTGCAGCCTTATCTTCCCACAGACAACAATGCTGATCATACAGTTTCAACATGTCCAAACAGAACTCAGAGAATAAATATGAATACCAAACACTTCGGTAGGAACGTACACATTATTTTGATGAAACATTTCCTCTCATTCTTGTGGCAAGTTAGCCTGTTTGACGTGGTTCAAGGTCAAGGTAGTCATTAAATTCTCTCAAATCAATTCACTTCATTTATAAATACCCAAATTATAACAAAGGATGCTTGTGCTTCATATTTAAGTGCAAACAATCTGATTCTATCTAAATGCAACATCCAGTCTAGTCAAAGCTTGAAGTGCTCTACTGACAGTGGGCAACATTAGAGCTGCTGTTTGTGTGGTATTTATCAGCATAATATATTTGCCTATAGAGGACGAGGCCAACTGCTGGAGGATTTTTAACATTGTTGCTGTTATTTCCCCAGGGTTTCCACCAGTGTATAATAAGCCTGGCGGGCCACCAGGCTTTACTTGTGCCCCCACCAGGCTAAGCTTTGCTTATTAAAATGTTTGCATTTTTTAAGACTTTATAGTTGGTGTTCAGGTATTAATCTCTCAATAACACATAGTTATTAAGTGATATTTTCAAATTTCCTGTCAACCTTAAACATTTTTTAACTCAAAAACATGACAGGCCGCTGGATGGAAAAAAAATAAATAAATCCAGCGCCCTCGCGCCCAACCACCGGGATTAGTAAGTTTTCCGGGGGGAAAACCTTGTTCCCAATTCACTAAACCCACTTCCTGAGGAACCACAGTGTCAAATATTTGATTAGATATTGCATGGATTGTGTTGCAGTGGTGCACATGTAGGTTGCATGGCCCATAAAATTCAAATGTGCTCAAAAACATATGTGGTGACAAGCCAGGCTTATACATAATACAAGTTGTGTGCAAGTCGATGTCAATGTGTTGTACGGTGATGTTGGTGTGTCGTTTGTTTGGTGTGTCCTGAAACAACTGGGCAGCAAAACTTTATGTGGAAAAATGTTGCACAAAGTTAGACAATCAGTTTTATTGAGTTGAATTGCTCACTGCATTTTCACTTTGTACCTTGACTCCTTTTATTTATGTGTGATCAGAAAATCGGAAAGGGGTTTTACTCAAGCATACTTTTTTTTCTTTTCAGGACCAGTGGAATATATTTATTGGATGGTTTTGTCAATATTTGTTATACCATGTGCCCTGGGGGAACAAACAACTATTCAGCCAGAGAATAAAAAATATGTCTCCAACTTTTTGCCCCGAGCTTCATGAATAGGACTGTCACTGTGACACTTAGATCCTGCAAACTCACCAAGGTTGGATTTGAATAAACCAAGAAGGTCTTTTGTCTTTTTTTCCCTGATGAAAATGTAAAAAATAGTGGGATTTTTTTTTTATTTATTTATTTATGTTTTTGCGACGCTGCAACCTCTGTGCAAAATGGAAAGGAAAAACAAAAGTTAAATTGTTTTCGCCATGAGGGTTCTCCCCCCTTGACAGCTTGTAATTAAATATTCACTGTCGAGGATCCAGGGTTTGACAAGCGGAGGGCTTCACCAGGTTGGTCCAGAGATGAAAGGATTCACAGCCAACAAATACATACGGCTTGATAATACTGGTGTCTGACAGTGGCTGTTTTCCAAAGCAGCCTGGAGCTTTGACTAGCCAAACAAAGCTCCATCTGATACAATCTCCCCGCACTGCCAGAACTGGAATAACTACGTTTCCATTCACAACCACCAACGAGAACAACGAAAGGTTTTGCTCAGAAAGAGCTGCTCAAAATGGGACCAAAGAGTAAGAGACTTTATATGAGACAAATAGTTTGCACTTTGTTTATATTATTTTTTTTCTATTAGTCTGGTGACAGCGGTCAGTTGTTGACAAGACAGTTGTGGCTGCTCTACAGTCGTTTTGCTGTCCTCCATCTTTTTGCCCCAGTGAGCATGTTATCGGATAAAAACACTGATTTGTCTGAACTCAATAGTCGGCGGAGCATTGAATTTACACTTCACTAAGTGACTAAAAAAGCTGCATCGTTAATGTTTCACAGTCGCTGATCTTTCTTCAGAGCTAATTAGCACTTTCCATGAAGCTTCATGACTGGGTGAGGAGTCATCTCTCTGATGTGGAAGTTTTCTTTAGCTTACTCCAGGGTTAAATAAAAGTTATGTTAGTGTTTGCTTTTTTTTTTGTTTGTTTGTTTGTTTCACTTAGATGTTTGACATGACGACACAAATTAAACATCAGGCAGCGATAATTAATTTATCTGCCTACGACCTTGTTTTGGCATTATTTTTTAACATTTCCGTGAGTGTGTGACTCCGGTGGAAAGAGCTAAAGTCTGGCTAAAACTAAAAGTCCTCTGCAGTTGAGCTTTAGGTTACAATAAATAATTTATCAGGCAACCGATCCCTACTTTATCCAACAAAATCATCACAGTTGGACTCTGTTGAAAGTGTCTCAGTTTAAAAGCGCCAGCTGTTATAAGAATATTTATTTAGTTGTTTCATTCATTAATAGTTTAAAATTGACATGACACATGTTGACATAAAGTTTGAATGAAGGAGTAGTTTGAAGAAAAAAAAAAAAGCTTATGTCGTCAGCCCTTTCTCTCAAAAGTCAATTCACTATAAGCACCAAAAATCAAGTCAATCGTCCATATAGACACATTTTTAAACACAAAGCAGAGAATGTGAATATATATAAAGGTAATAATAAAGAAAAAAAAACAATATCTCTTGGTGGTTGGAAAATAAATTTACTCATAGTATGCACGCTTCACTCGTCCGTGAAAATAAATTATGCTTATAAAAGAATACAAGCAATTTTACCTACATGGAGAATCAAAGACAGATTGTTTTTTTTTATTCATGTGAAAAAAATTTTGCTTGACAGTATCAACATTTTGACGTAAGTTTGACTTGAGTTATTTTCATCTGACACCTTCTTCTCTTGATCCCATCTGGACCGCCACACAACATTTTTCATATTGTTTGGTGTCATAAAGAAATAAGATGGCGTTGGCTTTATTGACAACCAAAAAATCTGTTGTGGGGATGTATTTGTTGCTATATCGTACACACCTAAACAAAACAAAACAAAACAAAAAAAAAGTGTGTTGCATTGCAGTATGATGTTGATATGACTTTTTTTGCATGTGACCATCCACAACATTTCATAACGCTGTAACTGGAATAATAATAATAATAATAATAATAATAATAATAATGCTTCATGCACTCCATGCTGTAACCTTGATATTTTCATCTCCCCTCCATTAGAGAGTTTGGAGCATATTTAAGGAGCAACTTTCAGACAAGCTTTCAAGTGGGAGGTATATGCCTGAAATTATTTTGATTTTTTTATTCTCCGTACCTGCTGTTGATGTATTTGACATTGCGTCTTTCACTCACGCGCACAACCTGTCAATCAGTGTTCCTCAACCCCCCCCTTTTGCCTCGCCAATTAAAGGAAGTACGAAATGAGAGCAGGGCAAAACTGTTTCACCAAGAGCGAGAGAAATAATTTGATCCCGGGGTCTGCACTGGGAAACAGAGATTGCTCTATATTAAGAAAAATAAGTGTGAGTGGGTGTTGAAAATAATGAGCAAGGATCCAGAGTTTTCTAATGGACAAGCTGCCAGAAGGGTTAAACAGCAATTTGATTCCACTTAATCTGCTACTTCCTTCAGCGGCATGCTTGTCCGAATATATTATTAATAATAAAATCTCTATGGTTCACTGCTGCCGACATGCCTTGTGGCTCGAAGGGGCTCAATCCTGCTGGGAACCTCTCTCACACCTGCCGTTCCCTGGCAGGTTTTTGACGTTCTTAATCCTAATTGTCGGGAAGAAAGCCTTTTGTAAGCCAAAAACTCCTCGCCAACTGTGTCTGTTTACATTTGATGTCGCAGTGGAGGTAAGGCGGGCATGCTGGGAGATCCGAGCGTGCTGCGTTGTTGCCTAGCAGGATGCACACCTTACAAACACTTTATCTTTTTCAGATGACAAAAAAAAAAAAAGTGCCACTACAGTTTGTCACGGTTTCAGTCGTCAGGGAAAAGTTTATACTTTTGCTTGTGGAAGAATGAGTTCAGGATTTACGGTGTTTCAAGTACAGCTGAATGCTATCAGATTGTTTGCAGCACTGAAAGGAAGGTAAAATTCAGAGCAACAATAAATGTTGTGAAAATTACAATTGGTTATGGAATTCTCATTGCTCCATTAATAGCAATCTATTTTCTTATTTTTATGTTTTCCCCTCCACATGAAGGGCTGTTCCAGTAACTGCATGCGTGTGTGGAAGCCCTAAAAGTTAAGCTAAAAAGAAAAACGCTCTGACCAAAATGTTATTTTTCTTAAGATCAGACATGTTACAAGCAAGAAGGTCTCTGGAACAAAAACAAATCT
>NW_006800061.1:1545201-1559568 GCF_000485575.1 Poecilia formosa | reverse complement strand
TTTTTACCAAATCCAGCTCCTGCAAACAATCATACTTTGTCAAAATTAATATATCTGCACTAATGACCTATGAACACAATGCAACATGCAATTTTATGGCAAAGAGAAAAGAAACTTTGGAGAGACACGACACTGTGCTGCTGCAGGTGCACACTCTGCTGGATGCCCTTTTGAGACTCACCTAACCACGTGCAGCTCATTCTGACCACCGTTACCCCGCCGCTTTCTGTCTAACAAAGGTCAGAGCAGACTCCACGGTGCAGCTTTCCTCAGCTGCTGCTGACGATAAAGACAGCAACAAGTCTTGGGCGAGCTTGTGACTTCATTGCACTTTGAAATCTCAGACGGAGAGCAGAGCAGAATCAAACACGGAGTGCAACGAAGGCCAAGCTGGGGGTGGGCGTCGATATCAGGACTGAGGGGAAAGACTTTGACAAGAGCAGTGCAGAATGAAATCCCCAACCAATAAAGACGCCTGAGGTCAGTGTATATTGGCTTGAGTTGTTATGATTATATCTCATCAATTCTTTAGACATTTTCTCTTGAAAGGAGCATAAATCTTTAACCAGGAAACATTACATGTCACTCTTATTTGTTTTGTCTTTAAAGTTATTCTTCTATGCTGCGAGTTGTTAAAGATCTATTATCCTCAAGTTTGTATCAAATGCATAAAATATTCAGACGGTTTCAAAGGCAACATCTTTTATTTGCAGCGTTTTGAAAGGTACTCGTACTCTTTAAATAGTTTTGAAGGTTTTCTAATGGCACTGGTGGCCTTTATTCAACAGCAGCTCGACAGGAAAAAAGGGCAGATAGAGAAGGAGAAGACATTTAGTAAATTGCCAAGGGCCGGGAATTGAACTGGAGACAATTGCATCAAGGACTGCAGCCTTTTCACATGATACACCTGCTCTGTTGATTCAAATGTTCATGTAGTCTCACAGACTAAGAAATGTCTGTGAGAGACCAGGATGCTAAACTTTTAGCCACTTTTCAATTTATCTGTACACCGATTTGGATTCTAAGCACACTATGTTCATGTGTTCATTTCATGTTTTCATGCTGCTTTTTGGGAAATTAGTTCCATGTCTGTTGTTTCCTGCATCATTTGTGGTACCCTGCCCTAACCCTAACCCTTGTGGTACAACCTTTTGCCTCCATCAGAGCTCTTACTCTTTGAACAATGTTACCCAAATCTTGGCACATCTTGAGACTGGAACGGTCGATTCTTCTTCAACTGGATTATAACCTTTAATTTTTCATATCTTCCACCTCACAACTCTGAGCTACTTTGTTTAGGTCAGTCTTATAAAATCCCGACAAAGTAAAGTTTCGCATCACTGCAAAAAGTCGAAAAGGTTAAGTGTTACGAACACGTTTGTGAGGCAATGCGAACTTTAATGTTTACCGAGTTTGTTTGCGCTGGTTATTTAAACTGAAAAAAAAAATTTTCTTGTAGAATATCTTTAACATTTAACCAAGTCTCTGTCCTGCTTTGAATTCCAGCAAACACCTCATAGGCTCCCACACGGGTTCAAATAAAGCTTGGGTGGATTTAAATGTTCCCGCAAAGAACTGACTTAATAGGCCCCACACAAACAGCCTCTGCTTGTTAGGGGTTAACCTGGAGTGTGGAAAGACTGGATGGTCTCAGTGTGCCAAAGCGTGCTGCAGAGCTCCGACTCAGACCGTGCCGACTGAAAAAAGTAACAATTTGTTGCGAAGTGTGCTATAAATTAGGCTTCAAAAGAGCTTCCACGGTGTTCAAGCAGCCGCAATCAGCAAGGGACATTAAAGAATCGGATGACGGTTTGGGTTTCTGCAGTAATCACACAGCGGGGGGGATATTTATATTCTCACATGTGGTCTGCATTGTTTCCATAGCAACAGGTCATTCTGCCCGAAAGAAAAAAAAAAAAAAAGGGATGCAGAGAAGAAGTTGCTGAAAAACTTCCTAATATCAGCGGCTTCCCTGTGTTGTCTCTGTCCACATCGACGTCTCGTGTTTCTCTCCGGCTTAATCCACTCGCTGTTATTCTTCCTCGGAGGAACACACACTTCAAGCGGCGAGAGTGTTCGGCCTCGTATTATCTCAAAAAGCTCATCTTGAGCCCCATTTGCCTTCAGATCAGGCTCTGCCGACTCTGTTCTCTTTGATTTGCTCCCTTCATGCGGCGTGGATAATCAGACTTCCAAGCTCCTTCTAGTGACAAAAAGAAAAAGAAAAAAAAGAAGAAGACCAAGCTTCTGTAGAGTTGGTAATGAGGACCTTGTTTTTGTTCTGACTGATGGTCCTTTTTGAGCAAAATAGAGCTGCCAAGGGTCATATCTCTCTCCACTACGTCTGTCCCTCTAATGAGCAGAGTAGATGTCCAAACTCTGATGCTGTTTGCCTTCCAATAATGCCTCAACCAATTATTCATGCATCTTAAATTATTAAGGATCATTTGATGGGGTGGTTAAATATTTATCACAGGTAAAGGTGCTGGTATAGATTGCTGTACATGATCAAATACATTTGTGGCACAAAACTAATACCGTAGACTTACAACAACAACAGTCTGTAACATCGCCTGGAGGCTGGTGGTAAGGAGGCTGCAGCAACATCCCAGATTTGGTTTGGTCAGAGTAACACGCAGCGCCTTCCATTATTAATGACACCCCTGGTAAAGGTGTGCAAAAGCCTTGAAATAGATCACACTTGCATGGGATTAGCTACATTTTTTTTAGAAAATGTTACTATCAGTTCAGGTTTATTAAAAATCTGAGGAAAAGTTCAAATTTAAGAAATAATCTTTTAGTTCTTTTAATCTCCCAAGAACCACACTTATTGACTTAAGCAGTTTTAATAACTTCGCCTCACCATTTGGTTTGAATATGAGGTCCACTATTCAAAATGGGAAAGACAAAAGAACTCCAGGCAAGCGTGGTCGCACAGCACCGATCAAGACAACATCAGTTCTGTGCATAAGTAATTTATACAACCTCATCACTAGCAGTGCTAGCAGCTCTCAAAGTTCTGGCTCCACTCCTGTTCCTCTATTACAAGAGTGTATACTCAAATTAAAAAGTCATATTTTTTGTTTTGCTCCATGAAAAGATATAATAAAATATTTAGAAGGAGGATCAAAGTTTATCTTGCCACCAAGCAGTCTCTAACAATTTGCTGCTTTTGTACACATTTGTGCCAAGTGAGGCAATAATTGTGTAAGGTTCTGTCTTTTTCTATATCATCATTTAGCAACATTTAAAACACGTCAGTGTCAAAAATGACAGTCCCGTTGATAAGCAGAACCAAAAAAAAGAAAAAAAAAACTGTAATAAATGCGAGTAGGTTTTCAAACAAAGTGCAGTGAGCAAACTTTGTGTACTTCTGCCTCGTTAAACACTAAGCATGGTGCGTGGTTAAAAAGAAACACCTATAGAAACATCACCTTAAACAAACATACATAAATACGATTCAGATTCGGGAACTCTTTCATGCCAGGTTCAAAGTAAAATTCTGCTGTTAAAGGATTTACAAAGGCGAGCCGCGTGAATCTGGAGCAAATAAACTCCTTTAAAAAAAACATATAAGAATCACAAGAGGGAAGAAAAACAGCAACAAAATTAATAGACCCTGACAGAAGCGCTGATAGCGAAATACATCCAGGATTTACTGAAACATGTGTTGCTACCAATGTGCCTAATTGCTTATCTTATTGCCAAACTTTGGGAGCATGATGCAGCAGCATCGTGAAAGGTCAGGGAAAGACAGTCTTCATGCAAATAAAGAAAAAGACCCCAAAGAATTTTTTTTTTTTCTATTTTATGTAAAAAATAGCAATAGGTGATTATCATTATTGTTGATCATCTAAATATTGATGCTTTTGACAATATGATCAGTTATTTTGTGGTAAGCAGCTCCGGAAATGCACTAATTAAACTAACTAAAGCCCATATTTAATGATGGGTAAATCAAAAATCAAATCAAATCAAATTTTATTTGTATAGCACATTTCAGCAGCAAGGCATTTCAAAGTGCTTTACATAATTAAAATAAAAACAGCATGTGACATTGAATAGACAATGAGAAAGAGGGAGAATTTAAGAAAAAGAAACAGTGAGAAAGAGAAATAAAAAGAAATTAAAGTAAAGATAAAGAGATTTAATAAAAAATTTAATTAAATAAGAAATAAAAACATTATCCACATGAGGACTTGCCCTTATTGTGTCTCCTCCTAATTAGAGTGTAAGACTTTTGTTTTGTTTTGTTTTGTTTTCCTTAAGAATAGTTAATGTGGGTTCAAATACAAACACTGGCAGCCTTTTGAAAAACTTTGCTTTGTTACTTTAACATTTTTCACACAAAAACTACCACAAAAAAAAAAAGAAAATATTTTTAGCCCATAACAAAGCAGAATAACAGCTTCAAAAAGGCCTTTTCAAATGTGTAGATACATGGAGCAGAACAGAACATCACCAAAGACGAGTTTCAATCAAAAGCATATCTGAGACAATCTCAGTCTGTAATCACACAGGATAAAACTATAAGAATGGAAACTATGAAACAAAGACATTTCATGGAGCTTACAGCTGCTGCTGCGTGTCTCTGAGGCTGAAAGGCTGAGCAACTCTTATAATAGTAGTGAAATCTGCAAAAGGCATCATGTCACCTGTTCCCAGTAATTCTTTGCGACAACCTGCTGTTCAGGTGGGAAACTCATAAAAACAGATTGATGAGTTCCTTTATGTAACGCAGCTCCTTCTGACAGAACCCAGAGGTAGCAACAATAATAAATTATGTCCATCAGTTCGCAGCTTCTGTAACCTTTAATGTGCACGTTGGATTTCAGAGAAGAGAAAGTTGTGTGAATGTTGTCCATACCAACATTCACCCCCCCATCCTCCATCTGTAGTGCATCAAATAAATACATCAAGCCCCATCCCTGCAGCCTTATCTTCCCACAGACAACAATGCTGATCATACAGTTTCAACATGTCCAAACAGAACTCAGAGAATAAATATGAATACCAAACACTTCGGTAGGAACGTACACATTATTTTGATGAAACATTTCCTCTCATTCTTGTGGCAAGTTAGCCTGTTTGACGTGGTTCAAGATCAAGGTAGTCATTAAATTCTCTCAAATCAATTCACTTCATTTATAAATACCCAAATTATAACAAAGGATGCTTGTGCTTCATATTTAAGTGCAAACAATCTGATTCTATCTAAATGCAACATCCAGTCTAGTCAAAGCTTGAAGTGCTCTACTGACAGTGGGCAACATTAGAGCTGCTGTTTGTGTGGTATTTATCAGCATAATATATTTGCCTATAGAGGACGAGGCCAACTGCTGGAGGATTTTTAACATTGTTGCTGTTATTTCCCCAGGGTTTCCACCAGTGTATAATAAGCCTGGCGGGCCACCAGGCTTTACTTGTGCCCCCACCAGGCTAAGCTTTGCTTATTAAAATGTTTGCATTTTTTAAGACTTTATAGTTGGTGTTCAGGTATTAATCTCTCAATAACACATAATTATCAAGTGATATTTTCAAATTTCCTGTCAACCTTAAACATTTTTTAACTCAAAAACACGACAGGCTGCTGGATGGAAAAAAAAAAAAAATCCAGCGCCCTCGTGCCCAACCACCGGGATTAGTAAGTTTTCTGGGGGGGGGAAACCTTGTTCCCAATTCACTAAACCCACTTCCTGAGGAACCACAGTGTCAAATATTTGATTAGACATTGCATGGATTCTGTTGCAGTGGTGCACATGTAGGTTGCATGGCCCATAAAATTCAAATGTGCTCAAAAACATATGTGGTGACAAGCCAGGCTTATACATAATACAAGTTGTGTGCAAGTCAATGTCAATGTGTTGTACGGTGATGTTGGTGTGTCGTTTGTTTGGTGTGTCCTGAAACAACTGGGCAGCAAAACTTTAGATGGAAAAATGTTGCACAAAGTTACACAATCAGTTTTATTGAGTTGAATTGCTCACTGCATTTTCACTTTGTACCTTGACTCCTTTTATTTATGTGTGATCAGAAAATCGGAAAGGGGTTTTACTCAAGCATACTTTTTTTTTTTCAGGACCAGTGGAATATATTTATTGGATGGTTTTGTCAATATTTGTTATACCATGTGCCCTGGGGGAACAAACAACTATTCAGCCAGAGAATAAAAAATATGTCTCCAACTTTTTGCCCCGAGCTTCATGAATAGGACTGTCACTGTGACACTTAGATCCTGCAAACTCACCAAGGTTGGATTTGAATAAACCAAGAAGGTCTTTTGTCTTTTTTTCCCTGATGAAAATGTAAAAAATAGTGGGATTTTTTTTTTATTTATTTATTTATGTTTTTGCGACGCTGCAACCTCTGTGCAAAATGGAAAGGAAAAACAAAAGTTAAATTGTTTTCGCCATGAGGGTTCTCCCCCCTTGACAGCTTGTAATTAAATATTCACTGTCGAGGATCCAGGGTTTGACAAGCGGAGGGCTTCACCAGGTTGGTCCAGAGATGAAAGGATTCACAGCCAACAAATACATACGGCTTGATAATACTGGTGTCTGACAGTGGCTGTTTTCCAAAGCAGCCTGGAGCTTTGACTAGCCAAACAAAGCTCCATCTGATACAATCTCCCCGCACTGCCAGAACTGGAATAACTACGTTTCCATTCACAGCCACCAACGAGAACAACGAAAGGTTTTGCTCAGAAAGAGCTGCTCAAAATGGGACCAAAGAGTAAGAGACTTCATAGTTTGCACTTTGTTTATATTATTTTTTTTCTATTAGTCTGGTGACAGCGGTCAGTTGTTGACAAGACAGTTGTGGCTGCTCTACAGTCGTTTTGCTGTCCTCCATCTTTTTGCCCCAGTGAGCATGTTATCGGATAAAAACACTGATTTGTCTGAACTCAATAGTCGGCGGAGCATTGAATTTACACTTCACTAAGTGACTAAAAAAGCTGCATCGTTAATGTTTCACAGTCGCTGATCTTTCTTCAGAGCTAATTAGCACTTTCCATGAAGCTTCATGACTGGGTAAGGAGTCATCTCTCTGATGTGGAAGTTTTCTTTAGCTTACTCCAGGGTTAAATAAAAGTTATGTTAGTGTTTGCTTTTTTTTTTGTTTGTTTGTTTGTTTCACTTAGATGTTTGACATGACGACGCAAATTAAACATCAGGCAGAGATAATTAATTTATCTGCCTACGACCTTGTTTTGGCATTATTTTTTAACATTTCCGTGAGTGTGTGACTCCGGTGGAAAGAGCTAAAGTCTGGCTAAAACTAAAAGTCCTCTGCAGTTGAGCTTTAGGTTACAATAAATAATTTATCAGGCAACCGATCCCTACTTTATCCAACAAAATCATCACAGTTGGACTCTGTTGAAAGTGTCTCAGTTTAAAAGCGCCAGCTGTTATAAGAATATTTATTTAGTTGTTTCATTCATTAATAGTTTAAAATTGACATGACACATGTTGACATAAAGTTTGAATGAAGGAGTAGTTTGAAGAAAAAAAAAAAAGCTTATGTCGTCAGCCCTTTCTCTCAAAAGTCAATTCACTATAAGCACCAAAAATCAAGTCAATCGTCCATATAGACACATTTTTAAACACAAAGCAGAGAATGTGAATATATATAAAGGTAATAATAAAGAAAAAAAAACAATATCTCTTGGTGGTTGGAAAATAAATTTACTCATAGTATGCACGCTTCACTCGTCCGTGAAAATAAATTATGCTTATAAAAGAATACAAGCAATTTTACCTACATGGAGAATCAAAGACAGATTGTTTTTTTTTATTCATGTGAAAAAAATTTTGCTTGACAGTATCAACATTTTGACGTAAGTTTGACTTGAGTTATTTTCATCTGACACCTTCTTCTCTTGATCCCATCTGGACCCCCACACAACATGTTTCATATTGTTTGGTGTCATAAAGAAATAAGATGGCGTTGGCTTTATTGACAACCAAAAAATCTGTTGTGGGGATGTATTTGTTGCTATATCGTACACACCTAAACAAAACAAAACAAAACAAAAAAAAAGTGTGTTGCATTGCAGTATGATGTTGATATGACTTTTTTTGCATGTGACCATCCACAACATTTCATAACGCTGTAACTGGAATAATAATAATAATAATAATAATAATAATAATAATGCTTCATGCACTCCATGCTGTAACCTTGATATTTTCATCTCCCCTCCATTAGAGAGTTTGGAGCATATTTAAGGAGCAACTTTCAGACAAGCTTTCAAGTGGGAGGTATATGCCTGAAATTATTTTGATTTTTTTATTCTCCGTACCTGCTGTTGATGTATTTGACATTGCGTCTTTCACTCACGCGCACAACCTGTCAATCAGTGTTCCTCAACCCCCCCCTTTTGCCTCGCCAATTAAAGGAAGTAAGAAATGAGAGCAGGGCAAAACTGTTTCACCAAGAGCGAGAGAAATAATTTGATCCCGGGGTCTGCACTGGGAAACAGAGATTGCTCTATATTAAGAAAAATAAGTGTGAGTGGGTGTTGAAAATAATGAGCAAGGATCCAGAGTTTTCTAATGGACAAGATGCCAGAAGGGTTAAACAGCAATTTGATTCCACTTAATCTGCTACTTCCTTCAGCGGCATGCTTGTCCGAATATATTATTAATAATAAAATCTCTATGGTTCACTGCTGCCGACATGCCTTGTGGCTCGAAGGGGCTCAATCCTGCTGGGAACCTCTCTCACACCTGCCGTTCCCTGGCAGGTTTTTGACGTTCTTAATCCTAATTGTCGGGAAGAAAGCCTTTTGTAAGCCAAAAACTCCTCGCCAACTGTGTCTGTTTACATTTGATGTCGCAGTGGAGGTAAGGCGGGCATGCTGGGAGATCCGAGCGTGCTGCGTTGTTGCCTAGCAGGATGCACACCTTACAAACACTTTATCTTTTTCAGATGACAAAAAAAAAAAAAGTGCCACTACAGTTTGTCACGGTTTCAGTCGTCAGGGAAAAGTTTATACTTTTGCTTGTGGAAGAATGAGTTCAGGATTTACGGTGTTTCAAGTACAGCTGAATGCTATCAGATTGTTGGCAGCACTGAAAGGAAGGTAAAATTCAGAGCAACAATAAATGTTGTGAAAATTACAGTTGGTTATGAAATTTTCACTACTCCATTAATAGCAATCTATTTTCTTATTTTTATGTTTTCCCCTCCACATGAAGGGCCGTTCCAGTAACATCAACACTCTGCATGCGTGTGTGGAAGCCCTAAAAGTTAAGCTAAAAAGAAAAACGCTCTGACCAAAATGTTATTTTTCTTAAGATCAGACATGTTACAAGCAAGAAGGTCTCTGGAACAAAAACAAATCTACAGTTTCTCTTTTTCTTTTTTCTAAAATGAAAGCAAATAAATGGTTTGTACTAGTTTATGAAGTCCAGAGCAGCCAGGAGCACTTTGCACTACATTCAGTCATTCACACTTTCACACACTGATGGCGGAAAGCTACTGGATTGTGGACACAGCTGCCCTGGAGCGAGTCTGGCAAAAGGCTGCCATCCACCGGCACCACTGGACCCCCTGACCATCAGCAGCAGGCAAGGCGTGTTCAGTGTCTTACCCAAGAACCCCGCCGGCGACAGGATGTACCTACCACCGTCGTCCTAAATAAACAAACAAAATGAAAATAATCTAGTGATGTACAAAATCTGACCAGATCTGAATTATTTAGGTTAATATTCTTTGTCCGGACATCTATGTCGTTCATCATTGGTCCCATTTATGTGACTATGGTTTTAACAAACGTATGATCTAGTAAGTGGTCTTAAACTTACTGTCAAAATAAAGGTATTATTTATAAAATTATTTATATGTCTTGTCATTAAATAAGAGGAAGTTGCTGGAGGAGTGAACGCAACAGGTCACTCACTCTGCGTTTCATTAGATATAAACTTTTTTAATCTACTTTGGAATGTGTGTGATTGAAATTAAGGGATTTTTTTATGAAGTGCTTCGAGATGACATTTGTTGTGATTTGGCACCATGTAAATGCAGTTTATTCAATTTAATTGATTGATACAAAAGTAAAAAGTCTGCATATTCTTAAGATTTTTTTATTATGACAGCAGATGAAAACAAATAATTCAAATTTTTAAGTAAATGCTTGAATTTTGGTTTGGTCCATTGGTTTCTATTGATTTTGTTTTTATGACCAGAAAAAACAGCAAAAGAAGAGTCTTTGCAGCTGCATTATTTAACTAACAGCTATAAACGTCTCAGGCAACATTCCACACAATAACTCACTGGGGATACAGCATGGGGGAAATGGGTTGCTGAAAAAATGTTGGGCTATTATTTGGCCCCGGAGACCCCTCTGAATGTCAGGCGTTTTTGTGAGCCTGCATAATTTTTTCTTTTCAGTTTTTGCCACCCTGAACAAAAATACTCAGGTTAATTGGAAACATCAAATCTGTCAAACCTGGCATCCCAACGAGATTTTTTTTTTCTTCTTCTACATCTCTATGGCTGCTTGTGCTCTTGACACAATTACCCAATGCATCAGGGTTTGCCTTCGAGTTAAAGGTCCACGAAGGCAGACAGCGGATTCGAAGGCGGCAAAATATATTTGCCTTCCAAATTAAGAATTCGTTAAAGACTCTTGTTAAAGTAACAACAACAATTACAATTGTTGTCTGAGGTTCAGTCTCTGGAGGCTGCAGCGGGAGAGCAAAGGGTCGATAAGCTCTATCAAATCTATTTTTGGAGTCTTAAAGACACATCACCAGCAGATATTTTTGCAGAGCCTTGGCAGATGTAGATAGCACACTACTCTGCTTTTTTTTTTAAATATACATTTATATTTTTAGCTATTTTTAAATGTTCACCCCCTGCACATTCACTGAACAATCAGATACGTTTGGCCATTTATCCTCTACTACCAAAATGAATGTCATCAATGGAATATCTATCGCGTTTAGAAGTCGCCGTCAATTTTTCATGGCTAATGTTAAGTGATCCCGTTTCCATCAGCGAAGTAAGTATTTTATTTTTATTTTTTTTACCCTAGTGATGTAAACAATAGAGTACATTGTACTAAATAGTTTCTCTGTGCTGTCTGAGAAGCATAAAGTGTGCACTTCCAGCATATTCCCACTATTCATCCATGAGCTGTCAATAGCAGCCTCTGCAGTGGGAATAAGAGATGAAAATGATTCATGTGATGTTGCGTTGTGCTCCTCAGTAAATCAGCCAGAACAAGTAAACAAATTTATGTGGCTTACACAACATAGATTTTGACAAAAAGGGTTGGGGAGGGGGTGGGGAACATGACTGAAAGGTTTTATTTGGTCCTTTCTGTCCTTCAGGAGAGTGAAAGGGTCTTGATTTATGTCGGTCTCACTGAGGGCATGCGTGTGTGTGTGTGTGTGCGCGCGCGCGCGCGCTGATACACGTGATTTGCGTAGCGTGTGTTTTGTCGGCATTTGAAGCAGAAAGCAGGACTGGCACAGCTCTTTTTTGGCGATTCAAGCCAAACGTCAAGGCTTGGCAATAATTGATGGAGGCAAGGTTTTGTACAAATCAAATCTGAAAGGACAAAACACAACACACACACACACACACACACCCCCCCACACACACACACACACACACACACACAGAGAAACACCTGGATGTGTTTGCTTTTATATCTCCTCCCATGTTCGCCCTCATGACAAAATCTCCAAGCTTGTTCCGCTACTCTTTCATGCAGAAGGAAAGAAACTTCGTCAGAGCAGAATTTACTATCAATGACCCTAAATCACCCCTGAACTTCACATCTTGGAAAGAAAATGGTGCACAACCTTGTGTGTTCCTTAGTGAAGCATAATGATGCGTTGATATTCGCTGCCCCCCCCTCCCGCTGAGCTAGCCACGAATCACACCAAGCCGAATGCTAAAGCACACAATATCAATTACGTATTTTAAATAAACATTGTGCATGTCTTAGAATACAGCCTTTGATCCCGAACTTCAAAAAATTCTGGAGATAATATGTCCGGTGAGTACAAATTAAACTGTTTCATCTGCAAAATTCACCCAGATTTTCTGCATTTTGGAGGATCTTGGAGGAAATTAAACATGCTTGCTTTCTTCTTTTCCTTGCTGCCAACGTACAACCACATTTCCTCTCAACATTTTCCAATTAGGAAAGTATTTTGTGTCACAAAACAATCTATCTTTTGACTACAGCGACAGGCATTTATGCTCTGTTGTTCCAGAAAGCATCTCTCTTTTTTTGTTTTTTTAGAGAAGTAGCTCCAACGCTTCTTCTTGTGTTTTAAAACGATCCATTTAGTTTGAAAAATCATTTATTTTTTATATGAAACAAAAAAAACAAACTTTTCTGACTCCAAAGTGTAATATTTGTTCTTTAAAAAAATTGGACAAAGAAAATCCAACAAAGTCCTGTAAAAGACATGTGGGAGGTGTGATCTTTCAGCTGATCATCTACCGTATGGCAAGGTTTTAGCTAGTTCTTTGGAAACATTGGTCCGTGTACGATATACTATGTATATACTACTATACACTATTAAAATGATGCTCTCTTAGTATTTGGTATCAAAGATTTAGCTAAAGGAATAGAAACCAACTGTTACTTCTACTTTACAATATTACTAAAAAAAAAAGAAAAAAAAAAGTTGACTTAACCCATGAATGTTGCTCTTTGAATCAAGTTCAAATGGACCAGAATTTTTTTCCAGAGCAATGCATCACAATACCTTCCACATACATATACATGCAGCTCATTACTTAATCACAGGGTCAACGGATAGATACTGAAAACCACTCAGGCTTCTAATTTAAAACCACACTCTTATTAATTAAACATGCTTGGGTTGAGGGAACTAAGAAAAAGCCCTCCGTCCACATTAACACCACCTTTAATGGATCTGATTACGCTAATGCTCACAACTGCAATCAGAAGCTCCTCACAAAATGCTACAAAAGCACATTCTTTACCTTCACTAGTCCCACACCTTTTCCCTTGCTAAGCTGCATAAGGCAGGGGTTAATTGATACGCTACGTGCTGGAGGGAAGGACAAGGCAGAAACTGGAGGTCGTAATTAGCAGTTGTGGTAATTAGACTAAAGGTCAATGTTAACAAGACAGAGCAATTTCTCACTGGATATGAATCTGCACACAGAGCACAGGATGAAAGAATACGAACGTGTGTATGTACCGAAACGCACATGCACACACACACACGCACATACGTACACGCATGCGCCTTTCCTTGCATGAATGCAACAGAGTGAGACGCTTTTCAGTCCGGGGTGAGGGGAACTTGACATTTTGCACACAAACTCTCAAGCCACCGTCTCCTTCTCCTCAGGTGCTGCATCTCATTAATCCTGATAGCCAATTAACACAAGCAAGAATTACTAACCTTTCCCAGCTCTCCGCCACACACAGGTAATGACCCCGGCCGACTCTGGTGCTTATCTTCATCCTTGCTATCCGGAGGCACAAGTGAGTTCATTTCTGTGCCTGGAGTAGACGTTAATTTAGCGGCACGCGTGTGGACGGGATGAAAATAGCTGTGGGTCCACCTCCACTCCTGCCCCCCCCCACCAAAAAGGTTTTTTTAATTGAGATTTCATTTTGTTGAAGACACATTATTAGTATAAATGATAAACAACTCACCAGTGAGCCCTCACCGACAGCCTATACCTGATAATTTCCCATAACTCTCATTTCTTATGGAGATGATAAAGACCTGCGGCTCCAACCACATCTGACTACAGCTGGCATTGTGTCGCCAAGCATTTGGAGGTTGCAACACCAGAGAAGCTTTGACGTTTCTGTTTGGGAGAAGCAAGATTTTCAGGTACAAGTTTTCAAGGACTTAGATTAATGTTTAACGCTGCACTTTATATGTAGCCTTGCAGAAAGTTGCTTGAAAAAGTTATTTAACATCCAGTAAAGTCTCTATATGCTTCCACATGAAGTTCCTTGAACTTTTCACTTGTTTTTTTTTTTGTTTGTTTGTTTTTTTACCTTATGGAGGAACAAAATATATCAGATGAATGAAAATAGAAAGGAAAAGCACCATGCATGCTGAATCTTAAAAGTGTGACATGCACTAGTATCCAACCACCTTGAGCAACTTCCTTTTGGAATAACATTTTACTGCAATTACAGATTCATGTCTCTACCAGCTTTGCAGACAGAATTTTCACTCAAGTTATAACTAAAAAAATTTTTTTTTCAGCTGGTGCTGCTAAAGGCTCCCATCTGGATTCAGATCTACACTGGACTATTTTAACATATCAATTTGCTTTCAGCCATTCTGCCTTCAATCATTGGGAAAGCTGTTGTGCAGTCGAGTGTCATGTCTGCCTGTTCTGTCA
>NW_006800061.1:1486594-1543378 GCF_000485575.1 Poecilia formosa | reverse complement strand
TCAAATAACTGCAGAGGAGGAGTGTGCTAAGAAGAAGTGACATGAAGGAAAAAATATGAGCAGTGAATATTAAAACAAGTGAGGTGAAGGATCTTTTTAAATGTCCTCCATCAGAGTCCCCCGACAAAATTTGGTCTTCTCTTCCGTGGTTTTGCCAAACACAACCCGAGCAGGTCACGCAGCGACATATTGATGAGGTCATTTTTAAAAGAGCACAGCCTATTTGCATGACCTCGAGTCATTTGTATTGTGTGTCTAGGTGAATAGGGGGTAAAAAGATGTTAGGACGGTAAGAAGGTTGGAATCCCTAAATTGCTGAGATAGGACACCTTAAAGGAAACAAATGTAGGTTGTGAATATTTTTTTTATTATTTGTTCTAAACAATGTTTTTCTTTACAATGACACCCAACGTGGAAAAAGTGACGGCGCTTGCTTCTGCGGCTACCTGTAAATCCGTCTCGAGGTCGAAAGAGAGAAGCTGAAACACTGGTTGTTAAATTTTATGACATTCAAAAGAAAGTCCAAGATCAGTAAACTGGACAATAACTTTTTTTTTTCAAGT
The DNA here is from genome assembly GCF_000485575.1 of Poecilia formosa. Lineage (NCBI taxonomy): Eukaryota > Metazoa > Chordata > Actinopteri > Cyprinodontiformes > Poeciliidae > Poecilia > Poecilia formosa. Next base: position 1,542,815 of record NW_006800061.1, on the reverse strand, counting down.
TTTGTCTGCACATGGGTAATTGGAACCACATAGACTTATGGCACAAGTCGAATAATACTTGAGACTTATCAAAACAGAGAATTACTTAGTACGCTAGCATTAGCTTAGCGCTTCAGCAACTGTGCCACATAAAAACATTACAAGCAGGTGCGAGATACGAGTTTCTTGATCAACCCAAATAGTGTATTTTTTAGGCCATTTACAAACTTTTCAACAGAATGAGAGAGTTAACACTCTTTCACGCCGTCACACCTGTCGTGCCAACATACAAATAATCTCTCTCTATTGTAACTCCAATCGGGTTGCGTATTAGAGATGTTCCTCGGCATAATGCAGCTTCTTGCAGCAATTTCACACACAAATCGGGGCTATTTTCTCATGAGATGAAGTGTGCGGTGTCGTTTTAGGCTGTCAGTGGAGGCACTATGCTTCCAGCCCAATTTTGCAGTGAACAAAAAAAAAACAAACAGAAGAGGCAGATTTTTATTTTTTTTTATGAATTTGAAAAACGAGACAGTTTATTATTTTTAAGCATTTCAAATCTCCTAAATGACCAATTTATCTGAATATGAAGACTTTACACAAATGGCAATAAACATAAGCTGTGGGACGAATGAACAACCAATAAGCCTCGACCAGATGAGAGCGTCAGATTTATACGATAGTTTGACTCAGTGCCATCATAAAAATATTGATTGGAGTGCTTATAACGTCACCTGTAGATGGTCCCGATATAGGAGATTTGAAAAAAAAAAAAAGATACAATAAAGGAATCGATCAGTAACTGGATCATTTACACCGGCATCAATTTTCAAGGACTCGGTGTTTTCATTTTCATGTGAAGCTTGCCAAAGTGTGAAAAGACTTTTAATTGCCAAGCACAAACAACAAGATCAGACTGTAGGTTATTTGGCCTGTACAATCAATGATAATGATGTTTTTTCTCAGTATGTCATCAGGAGCTCTTTCTGAGGGAAGGTGTGAGATAATAAGATGCGATCTTAACAATGGCGTCTTGAAAGAAAGTGTCAGTTTTTGTTTGTTTTTTTTTTGTTAGTTTTTTTTTTTTCTTGTTGAAATGAGCGATGGCTTGCAGGGGGAAAGAAACAAAAAGGTGATGGGAATGTGACCTTTACTCTTCAGTACCTGGTGACTAGAATATTACAGAGAAGGCAGCTCAGACAGTCGTGATCAATATCAGCCCTGATACTGTTCAAGCTAAATATAGGCTCCTAAATGAGATACAAGTGGCACATCAATCAGCCCATTTCTGGGTGAAATTGCCTCTGATGTTTCATTTCACTCCTTTTCAGTTTTATCAAATCAAAGCATTACACAATATAAATTTACTCTTATTTTTCTTTGGCTTTTTCCCCCCCTCTCTGTGTTAAAATAGTGCTTCTTCTGGACAAGTAAGACAGAAATGCAATTTTCTTACAATGGCTCCCTCATGTGGCGGATGTCTGCCATAGCTTCAAGTTTGTACTGATGGGTGCTATGTACAGTCATATTTAATAAATTTGGAAATCATTAACTTCATTCGAGTCAGTGACTCAATTCACACATTATTTATATTAACTGCACACAGACTGATGCTTCAAAGTCGTTATTCGTTTTAAATTATGTAGATTTTCTTCTTAAATCTAATGAAAACACCGTGTTTATAATTAGAATATCTCACGGAGATCAATAAAGAAAATTCAGAAATGTGGGCTTACCCACTGAAATGTTATTGGCAAAAAAAAACACTTATAACATGACAAATTAATCTCTTCGGAGCACATATTCAAATTTATTGAATATGACTTTATTTAGGTGGATTTCTTTTTTTTTTCTTTTTTTTTTAAAAAAAAGCTTTTATAGTCTTTGAAGTCGCATCTCTTTTATGAAACAGCAACATTTGTCCAGAGCCCTGAAGATTATTCATACTGAAATGTCACATTTGCATTCTAGCAGAGATAATTCCCGAGCTGCTCTTGGATAAGATGCACCTTTCACTCTGAGGCCTCTCCATGCGCTGAAGACAGGCAGTGACTTCCACTTGGCTATTTTAAACTAATTTGAATCAGATGAGAGTTAAAACTTAAATGACTTTATGTAAAAAAAAGAAAAAAAAAACCCTTGTCAAAATTTCATCAGTAAATCTAGAGGTGGAGTTCTGAATACCCTCAAAAAGAATCCAGGTTTACAAATACAACTACTCTGATAGTACTACAATAGGACAAATAGTCTTTGTTTCCAAGAACAATGTAATATTCTCGTTTGTTATTCATTTGATGATGTAGTTAGCTGTACAGTCAATGTTTTTCAGTCATTGTGGCATAAATAATTTCATGCATGCCATATTTTTTTTGTAAAACTTAAATAAAGACAAAATTTATCTCTGTTTAGACGTAATTCATATTGTTTTATCTTTGGAGAGACGCCTGCGTAATTTCCAAACAAACTTCTTATCCATTGGTTCTGAATAAAGACAGGAGTTCTTCATTCAATTTTTACTCAAAATTAAGAATTTTCAAGGTTGATGAATTAACACAATAATTGAAATTAAAAGTGGGAGTCGGACAGGTTTTCACCAAGGCTTAAATTATTACAACCTGCAATACTTTTAATTTAAAAAATAGGTTTTCAAACAGATACTAAATTATGTTCATCTTGTTCATTTAAATATAGCACAATAAACATTTAAAATTTGTTTTGGAAGTGACCAGAATTAGGCATGACTGACAGCTAAATGGTGCCAAAGGGGTTCCCATATGATCCTTGTGTGTGGAAAATAAATTAAAAACTGGTTACTGGCTTAGATTGCTAACAGTAGCTAGCTTGTCATTGAATTAGCATGCTAGCTTGTCATTGAGTTAGCAGATTCGGACCAAGTCGGGATTGGTGTCATTCCAGATCCAATAGAGGATAATTAACAACCCCCTTCTGCACTTATTCTTTGTTCTGTGTCTTTAAATATTTTTCCACGTTGCCTCTCATGTTGGTCGTTTGTGTTTGAAGCGAATATCAATAAGTAGCTTTGCATTCACCTTGCAAATTGTAAATTGCTGCTAGCAAAATAACTTCAGAGTGTCATTAATGGCAGCTGATGTAGCGTTAGTGGTAATTGTACCACAACTTTCCGTTTAAAGACCTACAGATGTACTCATATGCTACATTCCAAAAGACATTACATTTTCACGAGTCTGCCATGCAGTCTCAGAAACATTATCCATGGGTGTAAATATCACAAATTTCTCCTCTGGAAGTGCTCATAAAAAATCCCAGCTTGTATTTCTTAAAATGGGTACACTTTCAGGTTGCCAAAATGAGTCCACACGGTTTGGAGGAGAAGAAAGGGAAGGGGGGAGGGGGGGCACTGAGTACAGGCTCTGGGACTCACCTCTTTACTCCTTGTACCTCCTGCCCTCCTGGCACGACCTGGATAAGGTCTGACTGCGCTGCCCCTAGCCTTGGGAAAAGGGAAGCCATTAAGAGTCCCGTGAGAAGGACACATTCAAATAGGAAACAGTGCAGAATAAACACAGCATGAGCACACCGTCGCGTTCCCATGACCCAAGATGACTGGACACGTGCATGTGTGTATGTGTTGTACATGGGGCATGTGTTCAGTGTCAAGCCAGATAACCAGGAGTGTTGTGTGTTGACCCAGCCAACTCCCTGTTTAAGTTTAGACGGAAGGTGGCCCCTCCTAAAGATTTCGCAATGGGGGAACACCGGAAAGTTTGAGCGAAGGTAAAAACACACATCTGCGACAAAACACGAAATATTTCAGTGTAACAATGAGGTTTGAGTTTCGAAGAAAAGGGATCTGGGAATAAGTGCGAGTTTTACATAGGCATGCAATTTCCAAACTTTTTTGGGTCAAATATATATTTTATTTTGTTCTTGAAAACTATTTAAGTCAAATCACATCAAAACAAATGACATACATGTATGGAACTCTTTGTTTGAAAACACTTATTTTATCTATTTACTCGAGGTGTACAATCAAGTGTGTTTTTGAAGTTGATATTCTTCGGTTCTTCTATGAAGTTGAAATAAAAGCAAAAGCAAAACAGAAACATATATAATAAAACATGAATTTAGTCTTGCAAGATACTTATTTTTAGATTTAGATTTTAATTTGTTAATAGAATTTTCCCCAAAGGTTAAAATAAAATTAATGTGCAGCCAGCAACTGCATTTTTTTTATGATGAATTAATTGAAATATTTAGATATTTTGTTATAAATATATATAAATTAGTAAATCCTTCACAGTTAATGAGCCATTTCGTTTTGCTCTGCAAGATATATTTCAGTTTGTGGTCTAAATTTCAAGGAATCTGGATAAATTTCCAAGGCAGTGTTCATAAAATTATTAATAAACACAATATGAACAAGTTTGTACACACAATATTTAATTTAACTTTATTTTGACTCCGATATTGTGAGTTTCAGAATTTTTTTTGTACTTTACTATTAAACTAATTCTCTTTTGAATTCGTGAGTGGCCACTAGGAGGCGGTAGAGTTCCACTGTTGAGCCCCTCATTCCTGCGTGCTTCTCATTGCCTGGACCCGAGTTGAGTCACAAACACATTCAAGATTTCCTAAATGTACTGCAGCCAACACTGTATTTAATTAAGTCCCAAATTGCCTTAAATGAAATACATCATCTCAAAGGATCCAGAGGAGTGTTGTTTTATGCTGAACATATATCCTCCATATAAAAAAGAACATTTCTTTGGAAAAGAAAATCACGCACTTTGTCCAAGTTTTACACGCGTGCTTTGATTTATGGCCATGCCTTTGAACAAAACCAGGTTGCAATTCATTATTTTAGGAAGATTTACCATGTGAACTGTTTCGGCTTCAGGAGCGTAATTCACTTGGTGATGAGCTAAGGGGGCTTGCGAGGCTGCCAGCAACATTTCAGACCACTCCCTTGGCTCCTGGATGAGTAAACTGATTAGCTTTTTTACTCACACTTAGCTGATCCAGGCAAGTGGAGAAGATTATTGGCAGATCCAGAAGTGTGACACATTCTATTGGAGCTTTGACCGTACATTTTTGGGGAGTTTGGGGGGTAGAAACGCCTTTCTGTAACTTTTCTGTTTCTTTCAGAAGGACAAGTCCAGGGAATAAAAACCGCTGAAGATTTACAGGCTGAGTGATAAAGGCAATAAAAAAAAAATAACCTAATATTTGCTTTGTGCCCGTACTTCTGCCAATCACTCTGTGTGTCAGTCATGTGTTGTGTGAATATATGTCAAGGAGGATGGGGGTGCCTCTCTAAAAGCGTGGTGCAGATTAAAAAAAAGAGGGGTGTGTGTGCTCAGGAGTAATGACAAGAAAGAGGGAGCTGAAGGGTTCCCAAGGCAACCTGCTGCTCCGTGGCCCTCACGAACTGGCGTCGAGGGGAGGGTAGAGGCTGCCTCGCCTTGTGTCGGGCCCTGAGCACCTGCATGCTGTTTGCACAGGCAACAGTGATTATTTGGATGATCTCTTGGCTCGCTGGAAGCCCACATCACACGCAGCATCTACACATCCAACGCCCTCTCCCTCCCCCCCCTCAGGGTGTCCTCCATTTATTCAGCTGGAAATGTGTCGAAGAACCTCCACGCATGTCAAGGGGGAAAAGAAGCCGCCGCAGGATTACAGAAACAATCGGGTGGTGGACCTTGAATCTACGTTGAATGACAGCCGTGAGGATAGCCTTGGGCAGCAGATCTCCGGTGACATGTTGCAGCTTAATTTCACGCAAGTAGGGGATCATCGCAGTTGGAGACTGCGGCATTGATTAGAGGTAATGCTGGGAGATTCAAAAGTATTGGCAGTATTGGTTGATCGCAGTGTGGGAGAGAAGCAGAACGTCAAACTGTGGCATGGCAGCATCTCTCCCTGTGTTCGTCTAAGCGTGCTCGCCCGATGGACTGAATATTCTGGAGTAACTACCCCAGGCTGATGATTCACACTGTTGAACCAGAAACATATTCGATTCAATTTTGGATGATATAAACTTTAATAAAGGCTTTCTTCCACAGAAAGCCCTTGAACTATTTCAACTGCAGAACTCTGGATTTTATCAACTCTTCATTTTGACCACTTGTGTAGCGTCATAATTTTGTCAAGTTCCAACCACGAAACCTCCCCGCATATTATAGTGATTTTATGTGATGGACCAACACAAAGTGGGGGATTTATTGAGAAATGGTAAGAAATTGATGCAAAAAGGAAATCTGAACAGTGAGGCGTTCATGTGTATTCAGCCTTCTTTATTCTGGTGCCCCTTAAAGCTGCGGTACGTAACTTTTCTAAGCAATATTGTCTTTTACTTATGTGTTGTTGCGACAGTATAACATGAAACAAATAATCTGTGAAAAAACTGAACTCCACTGCCTGTGGTCCTACTGCTATGTGCAGTAAAACAACACATACACAAGGATGATTGACAGCCCTAAAGCCATCCTCCTGGCTCTGATTGGTTGCTTCTGAATGAGCGGCGTATTTCTGCAGATGACAGTAGAACCATACGAAGATTATCTGTCTCATCTTTATGTTAAAGAAACACATTGCTTACAAAAGTTGCATAGCTTTAATAAAATATTGTTCTCCTGGAATTGCTGGACTCTAAAGAGAAAATAAAGAGGGAGAACAACAGAATGTGTGCTGCAGCAGCAGGGTGCACGCACAGCTTTGGTCTATCCATCTTCTCATCAACTCTCACCAGTTTCTCTTGGCCTGATGAACAAAACCACCCCCACAGCATGTTGCTGCCACCATCAGAATTCAGCATTATACACAGTGTTAGTTTTCTATAACAGTCTGAATGAAGCCAAATAAGAGAAAGAAGCATGTCATTTTTTTTTTCAATCGAGTTTCCACAGTTACTGCCAGTCTCTTGGCTGCTTCATTCATTAATGCTGTTCTTGTCCAGCCTGCCAACTTAGATTGATGGCCATATCTTGTTAAAAATGACAACTTGTCATAATGATAGGCTCCAGAAACGATAACAATTGTCAATGATTATTTATTGGCAAGAAAATAATTTGAACGTGGTTGTTTAATCATAAAGTCTTGCAATGCACCTGGTTCATTGATAAGTAAAAGCTGCTTTGTACGTTCTGCTTGGCCTCTTCAACGACTCTGACCACCAACTGAGACAGTTCGCACTTTGTTTTGCTTGTTTTTCTGAAAATAGTTACAGATGGGACCTGCGAGATAACAGGAAATCTGCTAAGAGAAAAAAAAAAACCACACACACGCACACACACACTGCAGTAAAAGGATGAAACTCTCCATGGAGCTAAAAGAAAAGCTGTGGCTCCTCGCTACATTTTTTTTATAGCTTTTGTACAACCATTATCCGATGCAATGTTACCTCACCCATAAGATGTAGTTGTCTGTTTGGAAGAACAAAAAGCTATCATGTACACACACACACACACACACGCAAACTCGCTTCATCCCTTCTGAAGACCTCTGCATTTCCTGTTTGTCCCAATAATGCAGGAACAAGCAGTTCTACTTCCTGGCTCTCAGGCTGGTGAGGAAATAACCAAAGTCTGGTCACACGGTGCTCCACAATCCCCCCCACTGCTTACCTCAACTCAAACCCCTCCGCCCGCCTTCCATTCTTAACACTTTGCTTTCATTCAGCTTTTCCTCGCTCTTTCTCCAGTCGTGTTGTTATGTCATTTACCCTTTCCTCGCAGCTCTCGCCCTCGTCTCCTTTCGCCTCCCACGCGGGCCACACAGACTCCACGCAGCAGAGAGGAAAGAGAGAAACACCTCTTGAACAAGAGGTCTGGCAAAACACAAACAAACAGGCTCGGCTTTCCCATGGGTGGCAGGATGTTACCCAGAATGAAGGATATTTTAACATGTCACTGACATGGCTCGAGGGGAGAGCGCCGGTTCTATATTTGCAAGCCGTGTTTATCTGCTGCCGTGGAAGTAGGATATGGAAGTTGATTCTGAAGGAGCCCGCTCTTAGTGCCGTGCCGAGAAGGCCTGCACAGGGGCGGTGGAGACGAGAATAAAGAGGGAGAACAACAGAATGTGTGCTGCAGCAGCAGGGTGCACGCACTCTGCTCTGTAAAATGGCCACTCAACACCCCAAAAGTCTTTTTCATAAATCATTCATGGGGGCCTCCAGAGCACCATATGGGAAGCCGCTGATGCAGTTCCAGAACAAGTGCCGACAAAACAGCGTGCTATGCAGTAATGTCTCCCCGCGGATGCTTTATGGCATCATTGTCTGGCGGCCAGCGCTGCGCTCTTTGCTCGCGCGGTAGGTCCCATTAGTGGTCTCTACCCAGCCTCGACTCACTCCCAGCGCAAGACCAGATCGTACGTTATTGACCCGCCTCGCTTGTTTGCGATGGCTGTGGTCATCCTTTAAAGGAAACTACTGCGATATGGTCTCATGCATGTCCTCAATGTGTTCAATCAGCATGTACACACATTATTTACTCCAAGCTATATGCATCATGTGGAGGCACACAGAGGGAAAAAAAAACAACATTGGGGTGAGGGGGGTGGGGGGGTGCTCTGGTTACGGACAACAATGGAGGCATTTAATTTGGGTCACGGTTACTACGCAACCACAAGCGGAGTGGACTGGTGTTGGATTACTGATTGTTTCATAATTAATTATGGATTATAAATAATTAATTGAGAAGTGTGGTGTAATTTACAGCCGCGTGTAAATGGGAGCTACTCCACCGCTTTATCCAAAGAGAGTGTGTAAGTGTGTGTGCACATAGTATAAATGTATGCATGCGTCAGATGTTATCATTCACAATGGCTCTTTTTTTTTTAAAGTTCTTCCTGTGGCAATTTTAAAAATCTCAAACAGTGTATTCAGAGCGTTTTACCGGGATTTCATTTGATCCAAGTAGTAGCATGTAAGTGTGAAGCGGAAGAAGGGGAAAAAAAAAAGACATATTTTCAATATTTTTTTTTATAAATAAAATCTGAAAAGCAAGGCATTCGTGTTTAATTTACTGCTAATTAAATATAAGTGCAACGCTTTGGCTTTAGAAATCGTCGGGTTATCATCATTTCTAATTTAATCATGAAGACATGCCACCCCTACTGAGAAACATGGTGGTAGCAGCATCATGCTGAGGAAAAGTCTATCATAAGTAAATCAAAGGCAATTCTGCAAAAACAAAACAGTTAGAAGATGCAAGACTTGAAATTGGTATGGATGAGCAAGTTCCAGCAAAACAACCAGCCGGTTCTATATTAAATAGGGTTCAGGTCACAGCCCAGTCACACTGCATGGGATCGTCTAGTCAAAGTCCAGATCTTGAAGTCTTGAAGATTCTGGTTCAAAGTCACTCTCTGTCCAATGTGAGTGCTTTTGAGCCATTTTGAAAGGAGAATATGCAAACATTTCTTAGGAGGTGCAAATTTTGCAGATCTGCTCCAAAACACTTGCAATTGGAAATGATTCAGGCTTTATAAGGTGGGTCTATATGTAGGATGACTGAAAACAAACAAATGCACAACAGTTTTTTTATATTCTCATTCTTAAGCAAACGTTGTCTTCTACTGTGTAGGATAATTACTGGACGTTGCATTGGTCTATCACAGAGAATCGTGATGAAAAACTTAGTGTGTGGCTTTAAAGGAAAACTTCTGTTTGGATGCACTGATCCTGTCACCTGCAGTTTGCTCTGGAGCCAGCCTCTATCATAATGAGATTATAATAATGCCAAACTATAGGCTGCTTACTGACTAAGTGTGCTTATAAAATGCTAAGGATATAGTAGAACTTGAATTTTAGGCCAAAAGTGTCTGTGATTGCCTGGTGAGAGAGGGGTTTAAGAAATGTGTGTGCAGTAGCAGACAGAGTCAGATGCAGAGGCGAAAGAAGAGAGGAGGATATAGGTGAGAGGTAGATTAGTGGTGAGTGGGAGTTTGAGTGGGCCGAGGAGAGGAGAGAGGAGAGAAAGGCAGCGGTAGAGCTCTGAGATGGAACAAAGGAACGGCCGTGAGAAATAAATGTTCTGCGTTTCATATTTTAAGATGGATTTATGGAATGTGTAAATTTAAAAAGAAAAAAAAATCCTCAACATAAACATCTTTCTGGAGGTGATTTGTATGTTTTATAATGGGGGGAAACAAAAACATTCACATTTTAGAACACAGTCTTTCGAACAACTGGTATGAACGGCAAAAACAAACAAATAAAATTGCATAATAAACAATTCGCTGCTGTTCCTCATGTGACCAGTAGGGGTCAATGACCATCAGAAGATAGATAGATAGATAGATAGATAGATAGATAGATAGATAGATAGATAGTTTAGCTTCAGCGTCACAATCTGTTACCACGGAAACGAAGAAATATGTCAAAAATATGTTTTGACATTGCCTTATGAGGAGTCAGACTGTCTTGGGGCTTGGAAGGATGATACAAACAGAGAAAGAAACACAAATGGTTTCTAAAGGCACCAATCAGAGCAATAAAAAAAAGAAATATTTCAGTCAGGTTTTAATATTTTCACATTTAATACTAAAGGACAAGGAACATGTTCATTCAACCCCCAAAGTCTCTCTCTTTCTTTCTTTCTTTCTCTCTTTCTTTCAGCCCTAAGTCTTTTTAAGGGATGCCTGAACTAGTTTTACCTCAGATGGAAATCTTCTGTCGAGAGCAGTTTTCAAGGCTTGTTGCCACAGACTCTGGTGGGATTAGATCTTTGAAGATTGTAAGGGTTTCTTTTAATTTGTTTTGTTTTTTTCAGTCCAATTTTTTGTCATGTGAAGTGAGAGGGTTTCCATTTCTGGCATTGTAGGGTTGAAGGAAGCTTTTGTAGAATATCTTAAGCTCTTTCTTCAAATTTCTCAAAAGCTAATAGATAATGGGTTAATTTGTCTTTTTCTGCCAACAAAATGATTCTTAACTCAATTTATAACATGTCACAACACAGGTAGATATTTAAGTAGAAGCACCGCTAATCTCAAGGTGTTAAGTTTTTACTGCTTCTCAACTAACATCAATTCCCCAGGCTGACCTCAGAGGGGGGGCGGGGGGGGGGACACAGGAAACACAGGAAAATGGACAGAAAAAGAAAGCGGGAAAGGGTGAGTGAGAAATAGACACTTCTCTACATTTCATGAGTGGAAGATGCATTAAAAAGCCGGGGAAGGAAAGATTGGAAAGAAAATAAAAATAACAGGAGATGAAAGCAGTGGGGGATCACTGCGATGTCATTTCCCTTCTTCAACTCCCTCCATCACTTCTTCCCAACTTCACACTCCACCCTGCCACATAACACATTCCGGTAAAACGTTTTGGTGATTGTTAAGGTGTCTCACCTCCAGGATATAAAAAGACACGACTGAAGAAAAACAAGGTCGAACCACTCAGGGAAACAAGTCCCTGCCATGAGTCGTTAAGGCGTTCATAAGCGTGTTTGTGTGTGTGAGGTTGACAGGCTGTCGGGACGGGAAACATGAGCCTGAAAGCACCAGCTAATGAAAATAGAGAGAACTGGTCTTTTTCAACGTGCGTACTGTGCCTGATTCCTGCAGAGGTGGGGTACATTTGTGACAGAATCGGTTGATCTGAGACCACCAGGATCCATATTTCCTGTCTAAAAAAGGAAAAGAAAACAGTCTGTGAGAAAGTGGTAGAAAGAAACACCGGTGGTTGCAAAACTTTAAAATGTTGGAGGCTTTATTTAAGTAAAAATAAGAACTGTTTCACCTCTAACTACGCATCATATGGGGGGATTCTGATTCTGACATTACAGTGACTGACAATTTATTAGGTAGACCAGCTTAATTGTTTGCGAACATAAAGATATTTGTAAGATGTGGTGAAAATGATGTGCTGAAGTTCAAACGAAGCTGTTTGTGATTCTCATGTGGGTTTAAGATTTATTTATTTATTTATTTATTTTTATTTATTTTTCCCTCCTGGTGTTTTTGAAAGACTGTACTGCATGAAATCAATACATTTTCCATGAATATAAATAAGAAAAACACATATTTTTAAATTGAATGACACATGAAATGTATTTATGAGTAAAATTAGTTTGGATGAAATAAAAAAGCACTTACTGTTCACTTTGTCTTTAAATGAAGTCCACATATAACCACTGGAATTTCCTGAAATAATACGCAACAACAACAACAACAAAGGTTACTGCAAATCAAAACCAGCCTGGAGACAGGAAACTCAACAATAACTTCAGGCTTTTGCATCACAAAGTCTAGAATCAAGTCCTCATCAAGTATTTAACTGCAAGGCTGGATTGTTTTTGTCCATAAACTCTTGTAATTTAGATGTTGTCTGTTTATTCCATAAATGTGTTTTTTGTCCTGTTCGAAAAACACCAGCGCCGGGTTTGTCTCTTCATCTGCAACTAATTCAATATCAGATCGTTATAGACACTGACTGAAACTGAATTATTTTGTTATTATTTTCCTCGTGATCAGGGATTTATGTATCGTAAACCAACCCTGCATTTGGGAAAGAGAGAAAGCTATTTTTTATTTTTTTAACAGAGCTAACAAATATCTCATGATTTGTTCCAAAACAAATGGATATTTCCACTTAAAGAAATATCCTCATTCATTAAAACGGGAGAAAGTCTGACACTGGCGCATTTGTTGCTCGTGTTGCTGCCAGGGAAGGTGTAAAAGCTATTTGTCTCTGATAACATAGATGCATTTAGCACTATGGTAATGAGAGCAGGTTGAAAAATGTGTTTGTGTGGTGAGAAAAAAATGGTGAAGTTTGGAAAATGTGGTAGTTTTGTACAAATTGGTAGTATTTGTCATTACAGAGCGGTTGGAAAGCTGCTTTGGGTCAAAAGTGCTAACAGTTTAACAAAACACAAATCATTGTCCTTTGTGCTTCGATGTACCCAGAACGTTTCCATTTTGCAAGAATTTGAATTTCTCAATTGGAATCCTCAGCAGTAATTTACGATGTAATGTTTATGTCTTGCAAGAATCAGGAACTCGCTACTTAAGTGTTTGGAGATGATGCACTTTGCTTTCGGGCAGCTAAGAAGCTTTTACTTGAAATCGCTTATGTGGTTGTTGCAATCCAGCTGCATCCTTTGTTTTTATCTGCTTTAGTGACCTAATAACTACAGCACAGACTTCTCAGCGTGTGTGGTCATCAGTTTCCAGTCACTCAAACTCCCTATCTCTGTTCAATCAAACAATCTTTTTTTATTTATTTATTTATCTTCCACTGACTTCATGAGGATTCTCATTCACTTCAAACTCTTTAATGAACTGAAACTTTTCTTTTTTCTTCCTTTTCTTTCTTGAAAGCTTTGCCAGGTAATCACATGACTACCATTTTTGGAGGGAAACTCAGGAAGGATATACCTGAATAAACACCCACCTACGTATGCTCGTGTGTGTGGTCATTCACGCATGCAGCACACAATTGCGCAAATCCTCTATTTGCATCAGATTAGGTGAAAGGAGCTCAGCGTTTTCAAGATCCTTATGTGTGGGTTGCATGTATTCCTACATAACTCTAGGAAGCCACAGTTTGCATGTTGAGGAAAGAAGGTGATCAGGCTGAGTGTGTGTGTGTGTGTGTGTGTGTGTATGTATGCCCATGAGTGCTGTGTTCATCAGACAGGTTGTAATTTACAGAGGAGAACATGGAGACCTGCGAACGGCCAGGACCCAGGGGAGCCATCGGGCTGAACACGCCGGCGTGCCCTGGGAAGAGACCCGATGTCTCTCGGATAGAAACAACACACACGCCCTGTCAAACAGCAAGGGGGGATGGATGGATGGATGGGGAGAGGACAGGGAAGTGATAAAGAAAAAGGAAATGAGAATAACAGCCGGTGGACAAAAGGAACAAAGTGGTATGAAGCGATAGGAGAAGGTGTGAAAAGACAAATATTAAAAAAAAAAGCGAGAACGGCGCGGTATCCGCTACTCTGAAAATACATTGCCTTGCAGGCCTTTTCGTGCCACTGGACTGTTCCACATTTTAGCGTCGTTAGAACAAACCTCTGGGTATTCGACAGAGAATTTCTTTCAAAGTGAATAAAACTGTGCTTAAAATGTGAACTGGAAGACAAAAGATCACATCGTTTTTCTGTCCCCGATTAAGAAAAGAATCCCAGCGACATGTTGCTTCCACTACCTCGTTTCAACCATGCCGGTTTCCTCGTTGCTACTCTTCCATGAAGTCCAAATTTGTGGAAAACTTACATTTTCTTAGTTCTTGTCTATCATGTAAAATATCAGTATAGTGCATTAAGGTTTGAGTGTGAGATCTGACAAAATGTGAATAAGTTCAAGGGTGTGGAATATTTTTGCTTTCTACCACACCATGCACCACTGCTAATCTCTAACAGACAACGCTTGGGGATTAAAAAAAAAAAGAGCAATCAAATCCCCAAGCCCATATGAGTCAAAAAGTTCATATTTCACAGTTTCTCTCAATAACTTCTACATGAAGTACCAATATAACAGCAATTTCCCATCATGCATAAGAAGCAGACTCTGCATGATGACAGCTGAGCTGGGTAACGGGACAGCCTCAAGACAATTTACATGCCGACTGTCTTGAACACAGATGAGCTCCATTTGTGCTAGAAAGACATAAAATGGCAACATCTGTGGAACCTCCAAATTTTATTGAGGACTTTACTGATTTATGACTGATATCCAGACGAATGAATGTTAAGTGTTAGAAGCAGAATCTTAAGCCGTGAGACATGTTTCAATGTTTTTTTGTCTTCAGTTTTGAAATCTGAGCTTCTCAGCGTGGCTGCTCTGCACGAGTTTTTGCCCCCTGGCTGCACACCAATTACAGATACTTCCTAATGGAAATCCTCTTGTCTCTGCTCTCTGATCCTCTACTGCCCCTCTGGGATTGGGTCTTATGTTCGTCTTCAAGTGCTTGTGCAAATGTCTGTGCTACATTACTGTACGTATGCATTCTAGGTAATTGGATGGGACTTATACAGCAGCTATTCATCACTCTGTACAACCCGCAGACCTGGTGAGTCGAGCTATCACGTCAGATCTTAAAGGTCAGAACTTCAGGTCAGCGACAAAAGTCACATTAAAGGATACTTGTACCTTTAAATTTCTTATTATCTTTTGAGAAACTATAAACCGGTATGTTACGTGCAAGGAATAGCCTTTTTTTTTCCCCCCAAGCAGCCAACATACACAGTGCCTTTGTACAGCCAAATCTCTGTAAGTGAGGAAAAAACACTGAGTCTGTGTGACTAGGTATGCTGTGAGTTCCAGGAAGTGTGATCAAAGCCTCTTCCTCTTCTCAGGGACCAAAGAACATGGGAATATTTACAGCTTTGTTTGGTGCTGGTGCAGAGATACCATTATTAGACGTGCAATGCAGAATCTCCGGCTGCATTGGCAGATAGTTAAGAGTCCAGCTTGAACAGATCGCTGGTTTATTGGGACGGATAAAAAAAAAACCCTCTAAGCTCCTCCTTGGATTCCAGTAACTAATTTTTATGTCTTTAGACTGTGGGAGGAAACACGAGAGCTTAAAGAAAAACTCCTCTAATCCAGAGAAACAGTGTCCTTTGCAGCTCCTCATATTACTGCAGAAATGAGGTTTTTTTCACAGGAACAAAATAAAATCTCAGAAGTAATTTACAATCAGAAACTGAATTCCAAGATATCCCTGTGATCTTGTTAGAAATATAAGTCTATGAAGCCATTTTATTTGAGTCTAAATGCAGAAATAAGGCATTTTTCTTACGGAACAAACAGAATCACCTTCTTCCTTCTGGACCTTAACATAAAACCCTATAAATAAATAAAAACATTCAAATTGTTACCTCATAAGTACCGATTAATTAACCATTAAGTATCTGTAAAATTAATCAGAAATTAGGTCTTGGCTTTTGAGCTGCTTCAAGCATCCAGCATGCCGAGATGAGAGAATTTTCCTCAGTGCAGACAGAGAGTTTGGGTAGCATTGGATTATATTCAGCAATGCTCTTATTAATAGATTTCCACAACATTTGAGTAGCCCTTGTACGCATTCTGTCACAGTGTAACATTTGTTGCATCTCTGAGTTGCAGCCATGGCTGGAAACGGTGTTATGGATGACAGTTTTGGTGTTAAAGGGGGAAAATGCTGAAATGTAATTTGGTAAAAACTATCCAACTTCTCATGCAATGTTAAGTTTTCATGTTAAGGACATGAAAACTCCAATGTGAGATTAAACTCGAATGTTTAACTTTTACAGAGAACTAATAAAAAGACATTTAAATTCAAATCTGATACATTTTATGATGAAGTTATCCTTTATGGATCCTTCACTTCACAGACCGTTGGCGATAATGAAATGCACACATTCAGTGGATTTAAAACAGTCCTGAGAAAACTTGGTTGATAAATGTCCTAAAATATCAATCTTTCCATTTTTTTTTTTCCCCCTTAATGGAAAATGTTTAATGTGGACGTTTCTTTTCACAGTTTTTCTCCAACTTCATTTTCTGTTTAGCATCAACTTTGAAATCTCTCCAAAAAATAAAAAATAGAACAAAATAGCAACATCTTGTCTGAATGTGTGCAGCAACAGTTCGAATCACGATAATCTGAGGTAGGCAGTAGAGCCCTGATGTTTTATGGCTTATTTGTGCAGACAAAACACACCTGCCTGTTTTTTTTCAGACAGCCATTAAATTATGAGACGATCACCCCGGTTGCTTTGGCTCTGCCACTTTATAATATTATTACGAGAAACATGACAGGTGTTTCATTTTGTCCGCTCGTTATTTGAGCGAACGAACGATATCGGCAATGTTTTATTGCAGTCTTCCATCAACATGCCTGCCTCTCTGCGTTCTACTTCATTTATTTTACTGATACAACAAACCTGCACATTAAACAATGCTTTAAAATGGCGGAAAGATAACGTGACTTCCCAGAACTCTAAAATGGCTAGACATAAAAGATGTTTGCACCAGCTTGCAAAAGTACTCAAACTGGTTTATTTATTTTATTTTTTTTAATTATGCGATAAAACAAATCAAGGAAAAAAATATGAATTGGTTTCAACATGTTTTGCAATTAAAATGTCACTTTCATATGCTTACCATAAAATTCTGTACTGTTAAAGCCTTCATCTCAAACTGCAAAGAACATTTTACAGAAGTGGTTCTGGTCAGATGAGACCTAACGTGCATGCAAAATGCTATCTGTGCACATCAACCTGAGCCCACCATCCCTGTGGGTAAAGCTTGATACTGGCAGGATTACGTTGTGGAGGTGGTTTTCTTCACCAGGGTCTCAGAGGTTGGTCACAAGTGTTTCTAGTGCTGCGAAAAAGTTCGTCCACCAGGACAAGGACCCTTAAGTTTACAGCCAGAGCGATAATTGAGTGTGAAACTCCAGTTCTTGAGGGATGTCGTCTGAAATATTTAGATGTGCCCCTGTGGCCACCACATCTGAATAAAATGATTGAATTCCCTGCTAAGGATGTAGTGAACCACAGCAGACTCCAGTAGAAAATCGAAAAGTTGCAGGATTCTGGACCTTGAGGAAAGAACCTCAACGCCTGTGGTGGATCAAAGCTTATTAAGGGTTGGGAAGCTCAGACCTAAATTCAATTGAGGATCAAAGGCAAGAATTGAAAAGTTGCGTACAGTTTCTGACTAATATGACTGAGATTCTTCAAATTCAAATTAACTGGTTGAACACAGAGAATTATGGAGAACCAAGTAAATATAATAAATATTAAAAAAATACAATCGAGAGAACTCTTGATAAAACAGTCTTTCCCTTGATGTCCAGTCTTTTTTTCTGTCTACTTTTGACAAAAGGAGCCCGCCTGTAATGGTCATTTTTATTTTTTCACAAGACCAAACCAGGGCGGGCCCCAGGCCTCAGCTGCTATCTCAGCTTGACTGAGTTTTCTGAGTGTGAATATTTATTAAGCTGGCCAGATAATCAGGCGCTCACCGTTATTTGCGTTGCCGCCTCCGGGGCCAGTTCGACGCATGAGGTTAAGTTTCTTTTTTTTTTCTTTTTTTTTACATTTGCTCCAACAAAAGACCGAATGTGTCTCCTATGAGCAATACATCATCGCTTCTTGGACGTGATTTCAAACGTTAAGTAGAAGCTCAAGATCCTCAGTCATAATTACTGTAAATTATGCTGCGGTCGTTGGATGCACTCCGAGGAGACGTGAGAGCGAAAAGCCACAAATTGCCAAACTAAATGCTAATATGGTGCGGGTAAACGCATGCTTAACCTAAATCCTTCTGGAACAGTTTCATCACCAAATTTCGTCGAAAACCTTGGCGGGATCTGGCTCGGCTGACGGAAACCAGAAGATGATGCCCTGGTTCTTTCGGCCCTTGTGAGGCCAGACGATCCTGCGGAGGCCAGGATGGCACTGGGATGCTGAGCAGCGCCCGGAGCCTGCTCTGCTGAACCACATAATTCCCTCCCAGCTGGAGGTTTATAGAGCAACACCACTCCCTGGGAAGATGGGCTTTGAGCACAACAACACCCACAAATCACTAATTTCATGGCTCGACTTCCCCTACAAAGCCAGCGCATTCTCCCCTGTATACTTACAGAGAGGGTTAATTTTCAGGTCTCTTTTGCCCAGTGCCGTTAATAAAATTGGGACCTCTGACTGGACAGGAAAAAGAGTCTATTTGGGGGGGATATGAGTAGGACCAGATGGTCAAATGCCCACAATTTGCTTCCATCTGCAAATTAGGTTGAATGACATCAAGGCAGCTGCTGGATAACTGCAGGAGATTTGGTGGATTCTGCGAGTTGAAACGTGTTTTTTTTTTTTTTAAATCAAACTATGTATTTTAAGAAAACCGAAAAAATAAGAGCCGCATTCTCACTTTCAGCAAAAAAACAAAAAAAAAAACAAGAACCTCTCTGCAGATTTCAGGCCCCTCCTTTGGTACTACGAACCCTCTTTGGATAATTAATCAGAGTGTTTAGGTGAACATACCGCAAAGCACAAGAAGGGGATCGTCTTTCCTTTACCAGTGGTCTCTTCCTTTTATTTTAATCCCATCCTCCCTGGCGGCGGCGGTTGGCGGCACGCGGGATCTTCCAGGTGAGGTTTCAGCCAAAGCACCTTGAATAATTAACCACGTGGTGGGCGAGCCTGCTCGGGTTACGCAGCGAACTCGGGTTACCGTGTGTGTACAAACAGATGGAAGCGAGTACATGAGCACTCTCCTGCACACACACTCGTCTTCCTCCAGTGCGTCTTTGTGGGAGGCTATCTCTCACACCACCTTTCTGGCTCCGCGGGCCACCTCCCCTCCCTCTTACTATCTGCTGTATAATCAAACACGGCTTCAAAAAAAAGAAAAGAAAAAAAGAAACAGCTTAATCCTTCCGACTGGCACACTGCGCCGCGTTGTTTCTATGCCGCCTAGATGTCCTGCACCAGGGTAAAATTTCACACCACTGCATGGCGCTAAGTCCGGTATTTACGTTTATCCTTAAGCGTTAATGAAAATGCGCTTTTCCTTGCAGAAGGAGCAGTAGCGTTTCAAAAATGACTTAAACACACTCCCTTCATGCTGTGGGACCCTGTAGACGTAGGTACCAGATTGTTTGTCAGTTTGGCTTCATGGCTCGTTTATGATCCGCTGACCTCCACTGACCTCTCTTCCACAGATTACGTTCACCTAAATAAGGGTCTACAAATTCTCAACGGAGACTGGAATTAGTCGCTGTTGAGAACTGGGATGCGAACTGGAATCGGTTCAAACACGTAGATATAATTGTAGTGTGGGTAAGGACACTCGCATTTAGAGGGATGCTCATCATTCTTTGAAGCAGAAACTTTTTTGTTTTTTTTCGCCCCTGCAATCCACTTTTCTGAAGCACATCTCAGGCTACAACATGGTTTGTTATTGTAAGCAGATAGCGTTCAGATGAAGCAATCCATCAAAGTCAGAGTATCATTATAACAGCGTCGGAACAGAACTGCTCCTGAATAAGCACTAAAACCAAAATAATCCACTGCCGCCCTAAAATTGTTTCATATTTGTTGTTGAAAACGAACAAAAGCTACTAATTGGATTAGAGAAAGAAAAGTTAAAGCTGAACTTTTTTCAGATTTATGTCTTGTAGCAACCTCAAACATGAATGAATTTTATCAGAATTTTATTTGTTAGACCAACACAAAGTACTCCATAGTTGTTCAGCGTAACTATGATACCATGTGAAAACTATATTCAGCTTTCCTGAGAAAGTTATATGAGTTATAATTGCATTTTAAAGCATTTTTTGAATTTAACTGAGTTTAACTGACTTTGAAGGACTATTCTAACTAGAAAGTTAAATGCAGAAAAGCTCAGTCAGACTGAATAGTGACAGGCTGAGTGACCTTCACCGCTTGTCTTCCTCCTTTCTCATAACCCACTTTTCTTTATGACAACTATTAAATAAGGGCGACTAGAGCCAGGAAAAAGCTTGAAAAGATAAAAACTAAAGACTCCCTCCCCCCATATGCACAAACATGGATTGGAATAAAACAAATGTAGAGAAATCCTGAAAGACAAGTTTTAGTTCTTCAGGTAGTTTTGTTTATAATTGGTTACCTCTTCCAGACCAGATTCAGAGCATGTGAGGGCTGGTGACCTTCTTTAGCCCATTTGTGGTTTGCAAGAGAGAATCTGAAACAGACAACTGATTCAATAAAGGTTGTTGTACAGTTGATATTTCTGTAGAACACAGTTGCTAAGGTTTTAATTTTTTTTTTTTTTTTTTTTTTATCATTATGATTTTTTTATCGAGATACAAAACATACACCCTTCACACCTCCTTCTTTTCAGCCAACTTCCTGCTTTGCCAGGCCGGCATCACCTGTCTAGGCTGCGGGATCTGGTGATGTGAAGCACCTGACCTGCTGCTGTGACACCCGATCATGTTTGGCATGGGCTTTGCACTGTTCATGGATGTTGGAACAAGTGTAATGTGACAGCTCATTCCTTTCACATGGCAAACCTCTGATGTCGTCTTCACGATAGGCCGATAGGGTGGTTGCTACTCGGTTACAGCTCTCTTTGGTCGCCAGATCACAGGAAGCGGCGCATGTCCAAGCTGGAGCCATCGGGGGGCTAGCCGGGCTCCGTGTGCGCATATGCATGTCAGAGCCTTCTGATCGCTTTCATTACTTAGGTCCAGATGGTAAATGTAACAAATTCATCGCCTCATACGTGTGTTTGCACCTCCTGAAGCTTCTCACGTGTTTCAACTACAAATGATAAATGCATTTCATTGGTATTCTACCTGACAGACCAACAAAATGTAGCTCATAATGCACAAGTGGAAGGACTATGATGCACAGTTTTTTTTTTTTTAAGATTTTATACAAATAAAAATCTAAAAAGTGTGGAAAGCATTTTGAAAGCACGTTTCAAAGTCTTAGGGTTCATTATACTCAAAGTTTTATAGTAATGAAATATGTCTCAGGCAAGATTTACTGGAATAAGACCTCTTATACAAACAAATTCATGTTTATTTATTGGAATATTTAATTGCTGAAAACTGCCTCCTAATGGCCCAATTATTGAATGGAGTTTATTTTTATTACCAAGAAAAGTTCTGCACTGTTCAACTTGATTTTTTATTTTTATTTTTTATTTTTTTGCCATATCTTAATACCTGCATCCAACCAAGGACATTTTCTGAATTTCTGACATGTTCGCAGTACACGCTGCCATGCTGACAGGACGACAGAATTGAGCGTTTTGCACCTGGTAAAGCAAACAACCATTGGCTGAACGCTGTGCTGGGTGGGAGAGCCTCTGGGCTTCCACCACCTGCTCCATTTCTCACATTCTGTCACACCTAAGGGGGACATATCTCATCCGGTCCACAACCCAATTACTCTGCAACACGTCTAACTGCCATCAAACGCTGCACAGCAGGGGTGCGAGGGAGCCACGGAGAGCCGGGCTGTTGCCATGGCCGCTGTCACTCAGCAGATTTCTGAAGATAGAGGAAAGATACGAAGAGCGCTATGATTGGTCGGGGTAGGATTTCGAACAACATAGCCACAGCCAATACTCACAACAATCACAGACACTGTTGTTATGTAATTGAACAATTAGAATATGCACATTTGTGGATACTGGCTGGTGCGACTTGTTCTGTTGGAAGCGTGTCAGCAGAAAGTGGATGGAGACAAATTGCAGCATCTCTCTATGATTTGCAAATCAGATAAAACATTAATTATTACCATGTGCTCCCTCATATGATCCGTGAAACTACAGTATAAGTTAAACGGTGGATGTTTTAACAATCTCCAAAATGAAAAGCCCCAAAAAGAAAAGAAAGAATTAGAAACCTTCCCACAGTAACTGTTTGAAATCAAGCAAGTGAAAACGAAAAACTGTATTCTGCTCGTGGTTGTCGAACATTCTGAGTGTCATAACAGTCGCACGTTCCTAGAAATTAAGTAGGAAACCAGATTCACACTGTGAAGCCTGGGAAAATAAAATCTGGGGGTGGGGGGGAAACAAATCAGATGGGCAGAGACGAGGAAGAGGGGAAAAATGTAGTATCAGCAGCTCATTTTACTAACTGAGGTTTTCCACTTAAATAACAAAGAGATATGCAAGTTAGAAGTGCTTAACCTTAGAAAAACATTGTGCATGACAGATATATTGACAGAAAAGCGAATTAGCTTTTCCAAGAAGAAATTCAACTCTAGTTTTGGAGTTCGACAGTTTTTTTTCTTTTGCTCTACATCGTTACTGAGAAAGTATTACACAGGTCAGATTATCTCTGATGTTTTGATGTCAGGTTGTTTTTTTTTTTTGTTTTACATTACGTGTTAATCAAAGAATAAAGAACTTCAAGTACAGCGGAATTATGTCTCCATATCCTCACTATGTTTTCGTCAGGAAAGCTGTGGATGTAGAAATGAAGCTATGCATGCAGATGTTTATGGCAACCTGCAGCTCTGGGTGCTAGGTTTTCAGTTTTAAATGCATTGGCAATTGACGGTGCCCTGCAAATATAACCACATCCCTAGAAAGTTTTCACGAGCTGCTAGATGTCAGTGTATTTTATCTTAAGTTTTTACATGAAAGCCATTGTTAGAGGGAAGCCATGAGGAGTCCTGTTTGGTCTGCGGTTTAATGGTGTCAAAATTTTAAAAGGATAATGTTTGTGGATGCTGTTTTTGGTGCTATTTTGCAATAGCAAAGAAAAATTGCATCTAAATGTTCAAAACTGGGGGTCCTGGGAGGCTTCCAAGAGGGCATTGCTGAAGAAAAATGCAAACCGCACTTTGTACAGTTTTTATAATTTCCCTTCCACTTCACAACAACGTGTGTTTGTCTGTCATTAGCAACTCCACTGAAGTTTGTGGTTGTAACGTAACACGATGTGGGGAAAGTTCAAGATTATCCATCATTTCGGAAGGTGAGGTATCTTTATCTTTCAGCCTTGCCTAAAAGGCTGACAGAAGAAATAAAGTCGTGTTTATACTTGCTTCTTGGTGGTCACGGCAGTCTGCCTCACAGGATGTGAAGGCATCAGAATGTTTAGCTGCTGCGCTGCACGTTAACAAATGCACACATGTACGTGTGCAACGTGTGCCGTCAGCTTGGACGAGCTAATCCAAACCTGTCATGTTACATGTTGATGAAAAAAGAAAGTGTGAACAGCTTTGATTTTCCATGATTTATCAAAGCCTGTCTGAGACAAATACTTACTGAGCTTTAATGGTTCTTGGACAGATTTTTTTTTTTTTTTCACAAATCAAGGCATTGTGCAAACAGCCAAAAAAAAGGGGGGAAAGGGAAAAAAGAATAAAGAAATTCAACATTTGGTTGCAGAAATTAAATGAGAATTCATTTGCCTGAAAGGTTTTGGCAACAGAAAGGATAACAGAAACTGTGTTTCTTCTGAAGCAACCAATTTCTGATGAATCCTGCAAAAAGAAACAATTTGGTGAATTGCTATCAAGTTCGGCATATTATATTTTTCCAATCCAGCGTTTGCAGAGTGTCACATTTTCAGCTGGCTCCAACAAAACAGCTCCGCTTTCTTCATCGCTGGCAAGAGCGCTGTGGGATTTGTGCAGACAGTACCTGCAAAAGTATTTATGTAGAATTTTATATGATAAATAAAGAACAAAAACAAAGCTGTGAGAATTATACCTGCTTTCTGTTTTCAAAAATGTTCAAATCTATAGAGATTGAAATTATTGCCAGTTCTATGTCAAAAAATAGCTCCGTCTCAGTCATCTCTGATGGAAAGTATGCAAAAACATCATTTTTTTCAGTAAGTCTAATTCAGATTCAGGTCTGCTGCATGAAAAATTGTTCTCACAGCATGAAGCTGCAACCTCTATGGTTCACCCTGTGGGTGGTGCATTCAGGGGAATATGAATTCTTAATGTTCTGCCACTTGCAGAGAAAATCTACCCTGTATAAATAAACATGGCTGATTTTTCCTTAATGACTGACATTAAATCCAACTTTACTTTTCCTGCTTTGGTTAGTTATTTATATTTGTTGAATGCCAAAACAATGAGAGATTCTTCTCCTTTTTTTTTCTTTTTTTCTTTTTTTTACTTTTGACAAATTCAGAAGACTGCATTTGTTAGACTTTTTTTTTTTTTTTTTTACACTGTACGTCATTCTGTAAAACATTCTGGATGCCTTTACACCCAACGCCTTGCAACAGATTCCTGGAGTTGTGTCCCACTCACCCTGGACAGAATTGGTGTAACTTAGTCAAGTTTGTAAGCCACTTTTGTCACACACACACACACACACACATATTCAGATAACATATTTGTCAAAGACAATCAGAAACTTTCACTTTGCCCTCTTTAAGTCATCGGGTATCTTGAGCACAAACTTTAGCTTCCAGGCAGCTGCTTTGAAATTCTTCTTGAATATTTCCACATAATGTTTTCTTTCCTATGAAACAATCTGTTTTGTGAATTGCGTAAACTCTCAGGAAAATAACGATGCTCACACACCCTCATGCCAAAGAGGATCTTAGAGACAGCTGTGTTCGTACTGAGATTAAATTACACGCTATTACTGATTACAAACTGCTTGCGCTGGCTTTTATTGGAGTGGAAAGGGTTAAACCCAAATGCAGGCCACACCTTCGACATGTTTATTGTTACAAAGTTTGAAAACCATGTTTGATTTTCCAACCCTTGAACACTGCTTTTGCTGGTCTATGAAATAAAATCTTGATGAAACACATTTTTTTTGCGAAACCAGGAAAAAGGAAAAAAAACAGCTTTCATGGATATTATTGCAGAACAGACATGTTCCTCTACAGGACAGAACTGAACTGATAATTGTGTTATGCCTAATCACTAACGCACAGCTGCAGAAACAGGTCTGCCTTCGCAGGACTGTGGTCGGAGTGACAACAGGATGAGGACCTGACTAACACGCTAATTTCCTCAAGTCGTGTTTCCTCTGACTCATTGTCTAGAGCCCTGAGAGTAAAGCGAACTGGAAAAAAAATGCACCCAGTTGTTCTGCAGACTAAGGAGTTGCACTTAATGTCCCTGTATCTAAAGAAAACAGCTCTGAAATGGGCAGCGATAAATAAAATCAGAGAACCCTCTTCAAAGAGGTGGAAACGCTGCGGCATTCAATCATCATGAAGTGCTGCAGGGTAGCACTACAAACACAACGCTGAAGCAAGATACCAGGCCCAAAAGCTGGAGCAGACAGAGTCTTTTAAGCGTCCAGAGATACCGTAAGGGGGTGGGGGACTAATGGGGACCAGAGGTCTGCAGGCTACGTGATGCAGGCCAGAGGAACCAGATGACCGATGACTGATCTGGAAGGAGGAGGGAGAGAGAGAGAGAGAGGGGAGGGGGGGATTATTAAGAAGCTGCTCCACCTCTAATTATGCAAAACCACGCCTTCTTTTACCTCCAGCTCCACCTCACAACAAGAACCAAAAAAAAAAAAAAAAGTAATGCGAGCATCAGCGGAGCGGAGAAGTTCACTGATGAGCGTCGATGGAGAAACATCTGGAAACCATCCACTTGAGATGGGACTCGAAATGAGCGCAGCCTGCCAAAACAGGGAGGATTAATTGGATTATTGCAAGGAGTAGTTGTTTGCTGGACTCATTATGTGAATCATGATTTATATTGTGTAAGAAAGGCATGACTGCAGTGTATCATTCTGTAGAGTAAACCCTCATTCATTCTTGCCAGAAATATGTATAAAGTGTAGGGTTACTTTATTCGGGAAGGAAAGGCCAGCTTTAGGTTGAGAAGTTGGCCGTAAATCCAAAGAAGCATCAAAATGTCTGAAGAAGAAGAAGAAGAAGAAGAAGAAGAAGAAGAAAGGAGGCGAAACGCATGTGTCGCCGTTCTGCACGTCAGCAAATGAAATCACAAGCAAAACGCACGCTCCGGTCCACCTCGCTAATCTGGTCAGAAACACCAGACGAGATGAGTGAACCGGCTCATTCGGATAATTTGCTTTGACGTTTTCATTGCCAAACGGCCAGCAGATCCAAAGCAGATCTCGAACTGATTAAACAAGCTCTGGGAGCGAGCGCGCAAGGAGGGCATTAGTTAAGAAAACAGAGGCAGAGGCCCGAGAGCGACAGGGGTTTGGCTTGCCGACCCTGCGAGCCGGGGCGCTTTTAATTCGCTCGGAATGAGCCCGGTCGTGTGTGCTGAAATAATCGCCCCCTTCGTTTATTTGCCCAGATTTGGGCGCAAGACGTTATCTAGGATGGTAGAGCGGTGACAACACCCTCCCAGAACGCTGCCTCTCTCAACTCTGGTCTGCCTGCCGTAACGCCGCGTGGAAAAACGGAGGTCTGATTGGCAGGAAGTGTTGGACTGAGGGTCACTGGAAGCCTGTTGGACGAAATCACCACTTGCTTTCTGCAGGCCTCGTTCAGCCCATCTGTAGCTGGAGAGCGAAACTGGGTTGAGTCACTGACAAATCCTAAAGGGAAAACCTGCCTGTCAGACCAGTGTTTTCATTTAAGAAAGACCCCCCTACACACAGACACACACACACACACACACACACACACACACACACACACACACAAGTTGGACTGTATCACTTGTCCTTGGCATGACAAGCAAATTAGACTGTGACTGAAATGTAGGTATTACTCCATATGTGGGATGACAGCGTGAAAACCAGAGTAAAAAAAAAGAACCTTCCCCACCACAGTTCAGCTGCTAAACATAATAATACAGACACACGCTCCAAGTCTGACAACCTGACTCACGGCTAGAGGCAACATTTGGAGATGTCAGTTTTGTTTGTTGCAACACAAAAGCCTGCGCTAATCGTGCGCGACACACGTTCACCAGAAAGCCATTACGGATTGTCTGCAACCACAAGGAAACCATGAAACGGTGTGCAGCACGCCTCATTAATTGTAATTGTAAGACTGATTCACTTATAGGGCTGCGCAAACATCCCAGCGACAGAACAGAGCACGACGGACAAATCCAGATGACAGTGATCTGCCTGATTTCAGTCATCACCCAGAGGAAGAAAACGGGCATCTGTTAGTGAGCGTCTAAGGCTCTGAAAGCGTCTCGTGTCCATAGATCACAAGAGAGATTCTTCTTGACCGAGTCGAACCTCAGTCGTCCAGCTCTTGTGATTTCTGTCCCATTCCTCGCCTCTTGCCCCGTGGACTCGCCGTTTGAAAACATATCGCATAGCCCATTTCGATTTCTATTGTGAGTGAGTCAGTCATTAAGAGCGCAAACACAATGGCTCGAATGAGTGGTGCCACGGTAAACAGCTCCCCTGTGAATCCGCGCTCAACAGTTCCACTTTGCGGGATCTGGGTAGCATGTGACACTCGTTCCCGAGCTGCAAATCATCTTAAGGCAACGCCGCATGCATTCCCATTCCCACACAATGGCTTTAAATCAAGTCTTAACGGAAAAGGGTGGGTGACTGCAGAGATGATCACTTAGAAAGCAGCCCGGCTTTTGGTCCTCTGCGCCCGAACCATGACCTCCCGGTGGTTTGACTGGTACAATCCGGATTGTGTTGGGGTGGGTGTGAAGCGCCAAATGTACAATGCCGCGCTGCTAGAAATAGCTCTCATTTCGTCACATTACAACAGCAAATTTCCTTTTTTTTATTTTTATTGGAATTTAACGTGACAGACCAACTCAAAGAAGTGCGTAGTTGTAAAACATAGATAAAATGATACACGTGTTTTTTTTAACAAATAAAAGTTTGAAGGCATTTATTTGACATTGAGAGTGAAAATTATGTTTGCCAATGAGATTTGTCAGACCAATTTATTACTTATCTTGTCTTTACCAAACTAAAACTAACTACCAAGCACCACTGAACTCAACTCAGTCCAATCCAGGTCCATTTAAATTCTTCTGTTGTTTCACAACTGAAATCAAAGTTGGTTTCTTCTTTTAGGTAAACATGAGAAATGATGTAGCGACTATTTATTTTGATGGGCAGAGCCAGCACTTGAAAAAAACAAAAACACATTTTTAAAGGGTAAAAACAAAAAAATAAACCACAAAAAATGAGCTTTGTTTTTTCTAACAACTTAAAAAGTCTTAGTTGGTAACCTGTCCAACATTTATTCTACTATTCTTACTCAAACAAGCCCATTAGCAACACCTTTAAGTCAGCCTGCAAAGGCTGCAGAAACCTGGAGTGGAGCAACGAACTGCAACTGCTCTGAAAACAGTCGCGATAATAAAATGCCTCCCGTAGATTGACGAGAGCAGGTGAGTTGTTCGGTGTGATTGAATTAGGCCACGTTCATCCTGCGTGACGTGTGAAATCCGGCTGGATGCGGAGAAGCCTCGGCCTTTCATCGGCGGCCCACGGATGTTCTCTTGGGGCAACGGGGAAGTGAACTGGCAGAAACTTTTCTTCTGTAATCTGAGACTTTTCAACAAGAAACCCATTGTCCTTCAGTCAAACTCTTTATTCTGGAAAGCAAATGTGTTAAAACTAGCCTGACTTGTGCTATTGCTGTTAATGAACGGAGCAGGACACGTGTTACAGTCGTTTTGTCGCGGCAGTTGTCATTCGCTGGAGCAGGTGTTGCAGTGAGACAGTAAAACCCATTAAAAGAATTAAGCAACCAAGCGAGAGCTAAACTCGTACTGTTGTCACTTGTCAGCACCCCACAGAAAACACAATACTGCACGGAGCAGTTTTTCCACTCTATTACACTTCAGTGGCCCTTTAGGGCCCGCCACTGTCAGCAACCGATTTAATGGTGCACTTCTCCGTGTACTGGCAAACACCCAACCTTCTCTTGCATCGAAAAGTTGCTCAATATTTGAGATGGGAGTCATAATTGGTGCCGATTAGCAGAGAGCGATGGGGATATTGATAATGCCATAGTGCAAAATGCAATTAAAGCTTTTACCAGTTTGTGCAATGTGGCTTAAAAGTTTTAAAATTCTCTAAAAAGTTATTCATTGACTCACATGCTCTTCTTTCTATACGTCACTATGACGGTGTACAGAATGTGTTTTCACATGCGTTGATGTTCTTGGTGAAGCCTGGAAGGCAGATCCTGTCTCTCTAAAATCTCTCTGTACTCTCAAATATTTAGCCTGAGGACATATGGACTTTTTTTTTTTTTCGTGTTTTTTCACATGTTGTTTGTTCTGAGTCGGAGCCATTCCCAGCAACTCCATCACATGTGTGTCAGTGGAAACAGAGAAATATTTTGACTTCGCTCGTTTCGGTTAAGTCGGGAACGATTCTCAGACTGACGTTGATGCAGCGTTGACATTAGCTTTAGTCGGACCATCTGGGGCATCTGTCTGTCAGCGTAATCTTTCAAAGCTGCGTGCTTTTCTCGTTCAAAGCACTCAAAGTAAGTCATGCTGATGATTTCCAATTGGAACAAGAGAAATCATCTGCCAAAACGGTAACGTTCAAAACAGCAGCAGCAGAAAAAGAGTCTTGTTAAATGCGATCGGCGCATGTTTGCAGAACGTTTTCAGCTTCGCTGCAGATTTCCAGGTTTCCATCAGCTGTTTCTCCCATTGTTCTGAAAAAGGTATGCAGGTCCTGCGAAGTTGGAAGGGAGTGAATGAACTACATCCTGGCTTCCCTTTCCATTTCACCAGAGGCTTCCCACCTGTCAAACACAAACCATAAAATATGAAATTCACTTAGTAGCCTGTGGGTTGAGGAGACGAGGAAGGATCCAAACAAATACTGAAATATGAGCGCTTCTCAAGACCTAATGATGCACTGGCTATCTTTGAAATGAGCTATTGCTACCGAATATCTTCTATTCAACTATGTGCCACTTCAAGTTGTGACGCATTTGTAATTCTTAGAACCGGGGATAATCACAACATCTCCGAGGCATGTCTGCACAAATTCAAACGCATTTGGGCTCTTGAGGCATGTAAGGCAGCAGAGATCATTTTAATCTAAATTTTTTACCCATTTTAAATGCAGTACTGGGTAACAGTTTATTTGAAGGGGTGTGCATAAGACTGATATGACACTGTCATAAACAGGACAGAACATCTGTCATGAACATAAATAAGTCTTTATGAATGTTTATAACGGTTGTCATGAAGTGTCAGTCGGTAAATAATGACACTTTTAATGCAAAGTTGCTCTAAAAGTTGCATTGAAAGTCTATTAAAAATGCCAACTTTGCATTAAATTGTCATTATTTACCAAACGACACTTCATGACAACTGTCATAAACATTCATAAAGACTTCTTCATGTTCATGACAGGTGTTCTGTCCTGTTTATGACAGTATCATGTCAGTCTTATGCACATCCCTTCAAATAAAGTGTTACCCAGTACTGCACCTCTAAATGACCTGTTCAAAATGACCTTCAACCCTTGTGAAACCATGAATAATAAGTCTGGTTCATGCTTGAGTTCCATTTCCATCGTTACCCTTTTGCACATGACGGAACGCTCTTCAGAAAGCGTCACGGACATCAACACAACCTATGTGAAGCTTGTCAAAAAAAAACAGACAGTCGGCAGATTAAAAATGCGTTTATATGTTAAATTCTAACAAAAATTTACTGTGCTGCACAGTCAGCTGCACAAGCAATCAAGGAGAAAGAAGACGCCGACGGATAGCAGCAGTCAATGCAGCCCCTAGCAGTGAACACTTTTTACAAGGGAAAACTTTTATTTATATGAATTGACATTCATATAATTTATAAGATTAGCAAGATGCAATCAAACATTGAATTTTGGAGGAGGTATGTGTCTAATCATCTTAACCATGTACAAAATGCTTACCATACACAAAAAAGCTGGCAAGCAGCTAGAATTTTATATGATTTTAAATCTGCTCCAGTGTTAGGGGAAACACTGTTTACAACATAGTGGGAAAAAAAAAAAAAATCACGTAC
Organism: Poecilia formosa; assembly: GCF_000485575.1. Classification (NCBI taxonomy): domain Eukaryota; kingdom Metazoa; phylum Chordata; class Actinopteri; order Cyprinodontiformes; family Poeciliidae; genus Poecilia; species Poecilia formosa. Next base: position 1,511,469 of record NW_006800061.1, on the reverse strand, counting down.
CCTGACTTGAAGCAGATTGGATCAAAACAACAAGTCAGCTGCTTCTAACTTTCGTAAAGCCCCAACTACACGTCCTACTCCCACAGACAAATTAGCTATAGGCTACAATTTGGGAAAACTGTTGTAGTTGCTCCGGTCAAAACTCCCGTCCCTCACTTCCGAACGTACGTAAAAGCGTCTCAATGCTATTAGATGATGTCGTTGCAAAGGGTCAAAATCTGAAGTTGCCACATTCATCTGTCTAAACCTTATCATCGTAACGTTCAGGAGACTTGCCTCTGGGATGAACGTGTCATTGGGGTGAAACGTGCATATCAACCTCATAGCAAAACCAGAAAACCTTGTGAAGGTTTTATAGACTGGGAAAAACAAGAAAAGTCCAAGAAATGGTTTGATATGTTTCCTCATCCTGAAAGCAGATTCCACAGTTTGCAACGGATTCCAAGATTTTATTTTATTTTATTTTTTATTTTTTGAGGATGGTTCCGGTGTCTGTAGAATATACTCATTGATTTAATGTGCCTTACAAAAGTATTCATTGGCTCTTGAACTGTTTCATACGTTGACCCCCTACAACCACGAGCTTTACTTGGTTACTAAGCAACACTAAGCAGCTCACATTCATGAAATGGAAGAAGATGATACAGCTTTTCAGCTTTGTGTTTCTTTACCTGTAACTAAATCCGGAGCGCCCAACTTTTTAAAGAAGTTACTTGGTAAAATCATCTGTTCGTAATTTAGCTTCAGTATAAATGCAGCTGTTCTGTGAAGACCTTAGAGGTTTATTGGAGATGTTGAAGTTGTGGAGATGTTTAGGCAGGGTTAGATTGCTAAACAATATCCCAAGTCGCAGACGTCTTGAAAAACACGGTTCAGCTCCTCACTCAAAAATGAAAAGAGTTTGGATAATTCTACCAATTTATGAAGGTCCACTTTAGCTAACTAGTCTGGTAAAAGCAGTATTTGTCAGTGAGGAAGCCAAGAGTCCCTTAGTAATTCTGGATGAGCCACAGAGATCCACAGCTCGGTTGACGCCACAATTCATTCAACAAACCGCACTGTAGTGAAAGAGTGGAAATTAGAGTCATTGTTGAAAGGAAACTGCAAAAAAAAAAAAAAAATCCTGTTGTAGTTTCAATCAAGTCATTTGAAGAACATAGCTGCTTCTGATGAAATTCAGAGAAGGACTAAATATATGTAATTTCCCTTTCATCTTACAATTATGTGCCATTTTGTGGTGTCTTGTCCCACACAATTCCTCTAAATTACTGGAATCTGGGGTTGCAATTGTGGCCAGCGGGAAAACTTTTATTTTATGTGTGTACTTGCAAAGCACTTTTAATGTGTTTAAAAATTTTAGTCTTGCCTTTATTTTACTAGTATCTACTTTGCCTTGTTTTCCCGCACAAACTGCCTTTCTTTCTGGTTACGGGAAAACTTTCACGGCTGAACCTTCTTGATGGCATTACGGGTTGTTGATGGGAGTTTCAGAAAACGAGGGTTTTACTTTAAATTCTTGGGAAGCGTTTTGCTTTTGATTAAAGTATTTCTGACTCCCTTCTCTTGGGAGCAATCAGCTCTGAAAATCACTCTGATCTTGTCCAGTGTGTCATGGTTTCACTCAAGCGCAGATTCAACCGTGGACTACAGAAGAAGTGTTTTATTTGGAAAGAGATGACGATCCTTCTCTTCTGGGGAAGTCAAAGGAAGTAGAACTGATGAAAATATATGATGAGGAGATGAAGAATAAAGATTATAAACTGATTTTGATGTTCTCTTACTTGAATCTTTAGTACGATGGTCAGGAGGAGAGCGTGCCGAGTGGAACTGGTGAGGTTTGGTGGTTTTCTCTTTGCTTTTCTTGTTCTTCTGAAGCAGTGGAGACGTAGGCAGATGACAGACAAATGTTTTGTTTTGTTTTTTTTGTTTTGTTTTGTTTTGTTCCCACGAAGAAGGCAAATTCAATCAGCTTATTCCAGAGATGAAGTTTGGGTGAGCAGCAAGGAGGAAAAAGGAACCAGGAAAGTAGCTTTGAAGCCAACAAGTTAAAAATCCAGGAATCATCTCAGGAGCTCTGGAGAAAAGGAGAAAGATCAACAAGTTAAGTAGTGAATAAATATATTATTCTATCCTGTTTTCCAGCTTTTGTCAAATATCTGCAATTCATTTTCTAAGATAGAGCTAAAAGAAATTTGCAAACAATTACTCCGTTCCGAATGGAAATTCAAAACAGGACTGCTGTGATTAAATAATACGGCACACTGTCTTGATTTAAGATATTTTCATACTGCAGACAAACAGGAAATGCAGAAAAAGAGACACGGCTGCGTCGGTTTTCCGCATTCGCTTTGCACCCAGCTCCGTACAACAGTGTGTCCAACTGATTTCAGCATTCACTTCAGACCAGTTCGACCGAGATCAAGTGTTGTTGGAGCTCTTGTTTGTGATTTTTGGACTGCTGTGCACTCATTAAACTAATCCTTCGTTCCAATAAATTCTCTAAAAGTAAATACGGTATTACGTCTGGTTAAAGTCAACCTAAGGCTGCTGTCGCCACTCGTGAGCTGGAATAAAAAGCTCTTTGGAGCACAAATGTTTTCACTTACATGTGAATTATGTGAATCAAACAATGAGTAACAAATTTGAAACTAATTGTTCCTGGGATCAGATCAAAGATAAGGGACTCAAAGCTGCATATCTGTGTTTAAACGTGCAGACTGGGGCAACACACACACATCTGACAAAAAAATATATATATTTGTCTTCTTGTTTAACTCGTCACTTGCGCACGCTGGTAAGTCTTTAGTCAAGTGTTTCCAGTTAAACGTCACTTTCGTTATATTAAATGACCTTACTGTATCAACAGAAGGGGCCTCCGCTGCTTTCTGCCAAACCTTTTCTCTCCCATGCGAAGCTAAATGAGAACAATGTGTATCTCTATTTGAAGGTAGCGCTCCTTTTGTGTCTGAGGAACACCCAGATAGAAATTTGACCTCCTCACCTATGAAACTATTTAACATACTCAAAAACACAGTTAAATCCACACTTTGGGAGAGCAAAAACAAACCTTCCCAGAAAAAAAACCCGTACTCGTTCACAGTCATATGTATCCCACCCAAAAAGGAAATTACACCGCTAACAACAAAAAAAAAAACGTTGCCCCAAGGCAACAACTTTATTAAACTTTTTAAAGGCTTAAGTGGAAATGTTAATAACTCAAAGTAAACTCCCAGTAATCCCTCCATAGAACATCATTAAAGTGTAACTTTTTACGTTTTGGCCCTGGGTGATGCAAAACTCGTATTAGACGCTCTTAAACAGAACAGGCCAGACGTGGCTTCTGTGAAGAGCTGAAACGCAGAGAGAGCGTAACGTTCGAAGCTGAAATGACAGGAGGTAACGCAAAGTCGGAGAGTAGTAGGAGAAAATTGAAAATTGAGGAAAAGTGGTCCTCCAGCAGCCATTACAACAGCTAGCTTAGGATAACCTAAACCGCTCAAACTAAAGACTTTATCAAAAAGAAAAAAAAGAACTAAACTAAACCTGGGAGCTGGTTCCACAGGAGAGGAGTCCGATAACTAAAGGATCTGCCTCCCATGCTAATTTTAGAAAAGTCTAGAAACAACCAGTAAACCTGCAGTGAGGGAGCAAAGTGCTCCACTCTTCACTTAGACACAAAATATGGAAAAACAAGAGATTATTGATGCGTGGGTAAACATTGGAAAGTCATAGAAGACATAACGCCACATGGAAACATCATTGATTGATGCCACATCAAAAGGTGGAAAATTTTTTTCTTTTTTTTTTTTTTTTTTTTTCTTTTACATCCTAAACCCTGACGCTTCGACAAGGGCGCGTAAACGTTTCGACAGCCACTGAACACAATCCCTCATCATCCCCCAGGAAGAGCACACATCTGGCCCATCTGGCCCACTGCATCGGTTCACTGTGTCACAAATAGTTAGTTCCAAATGTTTAAAATATTTCCAGTGTTTGAGCCAGCATCTGCTTTTTATTTACCTTCTATAGAAAATCCCCAACAGTGGGAAACAAGGAACCAGATCACACTGGGCGAGCGGTTCTTAGAAACAGGTGTGTTTGCTAATCACAGCAGTTTTGGAAAATGCTTTTTCATTTAACAGGTTTGCCTCAGTCGTGACCTATGGAAAACGCTCGAGAGCGCGCTTTCTGTTTGCTGCTTCCATTCACTAATCATAAAACTTTGAAATAGCATTTTTTTTTCCCAGCATGCTTTTATTTAGCCTTTAGATGGACCTCTAGGGAGTCTCTTATTGTGTCTAGGAAGACAGATTTAAAGATTTTTTTTTTATTTCTTGCCTTCTCTGCTTTACACATTAAATCATAAGTGATTCTCACATAGGAGACACAGATGGGAAGAGGAGTCGTTATGCAGACGTTTTGTGTGTGGTGGTGAAGATTCTCTCACCTTGGCGTTTTAAAAGCTTGGGCAATGCAGTCAAACCTATTTTGTGAATAAGTAAACCAATAATCATTTGTAAGCAGTCAAAGACTGGGCATTAAACTTTGAGTCCAAGATGGTGAGATGATTATAAAGTATAAAAAGAATCACATGCTGTGGCATTGTCATAAGTAGACGTCGAAATGCAAGCATTGAACGTGGCATTCACATTGGGAGGACCTAAAGCCAACAAAGATCTTTCTTTCTTCCTTCCTTTCTTTCTTTCTTTCTTTCTTTCTTTCTTTCTTTCTTTCTTTCTTTCTTTCTTTCTTTCTCTTTCCTTCTTTCTTTTCTTTCAAAATTGCAAAAGAGTTGAGCTCAAGAAACCTGGCATCTTGCAGGTTGGACGCAGTAAAACAGTCATTAAAAAAGTCTTAACAGATCCTGCAAAGAAGTTTAGACTCAAAAAAGGTCAAATGGTTAGACAGAAAAATGTTATGTGTGTACTGGCCATCTTTTATAGTTCCTTTGAGCTAGGCTCCTTTGAAAACATTGGGATGGATGTTAAAGTAAACTTCCAAAATGGACATCAGTTCCAGACCTTGGACCGCATGGACATAATAATCCTACTTGCCCACTGGGAATCCTCACATCAAGCTTATTTAAAGGGATTGTATCTGTGATCTTGTATTTCAGTCACTACCAAAAGCTCATGACCGTAGATGAAGGAATATAAATCCAGCACTAAATGAAGAGCTTCACCTTCCGACTCAAAGCACCAATTAGTCTTTTGATCTCCCGCTCCATTTTTTCCCCTCATTCATAAACAAGACCCAGAGATACTTTGTCCTTTTCCGGTTTGAGACCACGGACTCGGATTTGGAGGCACTGATCTTCCTCCAGGCTGCTTCACACTGGGTTGTGAACTGCTCCAGTGAAAGCTGGAGGTCACAACCTGATGAGGCTAAAAGGAGCGCATCATCTGCAAAAAGCAGAGATGCATTAAGCAAAATGGAGTTCCTCAACACCTTGGCTGCACCTTAAAATTGGTGACAAAGGGTTACCTTGGAGGAGTCCAACTCTGACCGGAAACAAACCAGACTTACTGCCGGCGACGAGGCTCTGACATCAGTCACACAGGGACCTAACATCCCTTATCAAAGGCCCTGGTACCCCAGAGGATGGGAGGAGAGCCACACAGAGGAATCTTCAGGAGACTCAATGCCTACTTCACATCTACAAAACCCATGTAGACTGCTTGGACAAACTCTCGTCACTCCGCTGATGATTTATTTTATTTATTTATTTATTCTTTTGGCGTTTTGAACTCCAAGATACCACCTAGATTGATTTATTTCGACTAAAATTCAAATACTTGTATTTTTCCCCCCCAGTTTTAAGATTTTGTCCAGTTGTGAACTTCGCTGAGATAGCAAAAATTAATGTTTACGAAATCTGTTTTGTTTTTTCCACAATAAGGTGTTTTTTAAAACATTAACGTTCACTTTCCATAAGCACACGAATGACAAATGATAACCAGACAAACAATAAATGCAAATCCAAATATAGGAAGGAGAAGCATTTAATTCAAGGATGTCAGAAATGAGGAATTGTAAGAGTGCATTCCAGGCTCAAGCATGTTTAACAAAAATAAATACAACCACTGGTTTATCTCAAAGTTTTTCTGCCTTATTCTATGACAGATTGACCTCTGGAGTCTTTATACACGCAAAGCATTTCTGCCTTGTTCGGCTTGTTATTTAAGACAGCTTCAGAAGCCAGGATCGCAGCGTCTCTTTTCTGGCCAGGTTGCTCAACAAGCGATAAGAGCTGAGCTGCGTGCGACTGCATCGTATTACAGCCGCGCAGGTCAGTCAGGTCGGCCGCAGGTAACACATATACTGCTTTAGGCTACAAAAAAAAAACAAAAAAAAAAACAGTCAAGTCAGTGAACTTTGCTTGAAAGATTTACAAAAATGAAGGAACATATGCATGATTACTATATCAAAATATCCAAGACTAGGAAATCTCAGATGGTAAGACGTTGACCCTTACACCTGTGCTGTTCCTGCATTGATTGGTCCGTTATTTCCAGACATCACAGGTAGGCTTTGTAAGATCAAACACCTCTGAACACGTTGGTATATAAGCAAATCAGAGCTCCAGGGTGCTGAGCTTTCCATGTGTGAGTTCTTGTGTAAAGATTTTCAAGGAACCGGAACAGCGTTATATAAATTCCTCCCCCCCACCCATTACGGTCTGCATGTGTCGACCTCTGCAGACGTTAACGGCGTCCCTTCTGCCTATGTTTCACTCAACTAGAACAGAGCTTGACTAATGGCTAAAACAGAGAGGGAACCACCTAAATGAGCTAAAGTTGTTCTGCGAGGATATTTGAAGCATTTAACTTTTTCACATTGTAATGTTACAACTTTAATGATGTGGGAATGCTTTTCTTTTTCTTTTTTTGCTTTAAATACATTGACATTTGTGATAAGTTACTTTAAAAAAAATATATATATATATACCTATCAGAAGGGGGTGGGGGAAAAAACACAAAAGGTGTTAAAGCTGACAGTTTTGAGAAATTAATACCGTTTACGTTTGGAATGTGCTCAAAAAAAGACGAAACCCAATCGTAAGAGCTCCTACTGTTTTTCACTGACAGAGCGGCGTTTCGGTCTCTGACGGACCAGAACGTCTTCACGGCTTCAGGCGACCCGCTTGTGTTTCCACGTCCCGCACATGTGCGCCGTGTCTTCTTTACGGCCTGGAGCTGTATTTACAATAAAATATTGGAAAAGTAAACTCCACTCTGACCTGTCATAACTGTCAACAGGCTTAGTTGTTTCTGCCTCTGCCCGGCAGAGACTGGCAAACGGCTCAGATGTAAACACACACACACACACACACACGCACGCAATAGAGCGCACGCTCCAAAACAGGCCCACAATGTATGCGCACACATCGGTGTTAAAGGACTCTCAAAGAGCACACTCTGTTTCCTTTTTTTTTTTTTCTTCTCATTGTGCCCCGGTGTGTTTGTTCGAGGGGCATGGTGTCATGAAGATAAGGACAACAATTCACGAGGAACCGCGAGTGGCTGAGAACAGTTTACGAGAGCGTTTCTGAAATGCGTATGCCATATTTCGATAAGAGGCATTGTATATTATTTGGATTGTTCTTGATAAACATGTGTCCATGCAGCAGTTTCAGCTCATGGCAGCTTACAAAGAGAAATACTGCATGCCAAACTCTCTTTTCTTTTCTCTTTTTTGGCTAATTAGCCACTGGAACATTACAAGCTACTAAAGCTGCAGGTGTGCAGGTTCTTTTTTTTGAGATGGTCATGTCATGCTTTTAAATAATTTCTTCTCACATCTAAATCATTAAATTATGGCCTATTTAAAGTGGAACTGGAATGTTTTGGTCTGAATTCCTTGTTATTGTAGCTCCGCAGGCCCTTCGTCGTATCCAGTGGTGTTGCGTTTGAGAGCGGCTCTTTTTGGGGCCATCTCTTTAAATGCCACTGAAACTCTCACTCCAGCCCCTGCTGAGCGACACACACCACCCGACTCAGCCGTTTTTGTAGCTTGACAGTAGAGATACGGTTATTTAGCGGCGCTAAAATTTTATTCCCAAATTAAGTGTTTTATTGCCTGTTCATTCATTTCGCTGCCCTCAATGACACCTCAATCAGACAAAGTCATTTGGCAAATCCTTCTCGATACTGGCGGAGCTTACTGAAGCGTTCATCCTCGAAGTGCTTCGTGAAAACAAAGAGGATTTTCCCCCCCTGATGTGGGTCGATTTCTAAGAAAAATTAAGTTAGCCTGGCACTTCAAAGAGGTTCTGACCTCTGATGTTTGGGTCAATAACCAAACACTTTGACTCGTAGCTTCAGCATCCTTGAACTTGGACCACAAAATGGCTGTGAGAAATAAAAACGTGGGACTCACAATGTTTGTTAGCTAGAAGTCCATGACCCTGGTTAGTAACACTACAGCAAATACTGTGACGTAATAGTTCAAAAAGCATTAATAACAGGGAGTAGAGAAAATTAATTGTAGTGGAAAATATGACGCAAACAGAAAATAAAGATATAATGTTTCTGCACTCCTAAAGACTAATCACATGATAAATTGTATTCAGAAGCTAAAGAAGTTGGTTTTGCATCATATGTCTCCATTGAGTGGTAAAATGAGGCAGTTTTATATTTTGAACCTTCTTAATATTTACATTTCAAATTTACATTCATATATTTAGATAAAAGTTTATATCAGAATTATGTTTTGGAGGCGCTTTCGAGAGTTTTGCTTCATTCTTTCTTCAGTCTTATAGGGAGAAATATGCATTTTGAGGGCTCCATCATTGTTGCTCTTTAGCCTGCTGCGTTTTTTCTCCCTTCCATTAAAACCCCAGATCCAGACGATCACCAGACGAGCTGTCATATTTCCAACCTCTGGAATGTCTGAAAGCCTCCTCCTGATTTCACACGTTACAGGGAGCAACAGTGAAAAAGAAAAAAATAAATAAACGTGGCCAAAGCTTATTTATGACAACCTGGCTTCTGCTCAAACAAGCCGTAAAAGTCCAGAGTGATTAGGATTGTTTTTTAAGACATTTACACAAGCCTTAAAACAAACTGCTAGTGACCCCAAGATGCCACTCGTTGTTGCAGTTCTCTTAACATTGAGCGTTGGACATTTTTTTCTTTTTTTTTTCTTTTTTTACCTTTGTTTGCCATCCTCGTCACTGTGCATGGTGCCAAGATAAATCTGGGTGACCCTCACGCTTCTCTACATCCGCAAAAATCAAAATACTCTGAACATCGTTTGCGATTATCAGAAAAGCACACATGACGCTACGACGATTTGTTGATTTTGGCTCATTTTTTTCAGGTTTCTATTAATGCTTTTCTTGGCCAAACCCCGGAACTGAAAGAGATTGTGCTATTTTTGTTATGACTCAGCAACATGAATGTTTGTTGACAAGCGATTCAAGACCAGGACTAGAGGTTGCATTCAGAGACGCGCCACTTTAAGATTCGAATTGGTTCAGGTGTCTTAAAAGGGACAAGGGCTTAATCAAAACAATGCTTTCCACAATTTTTGTTGGCTTTCTTTTTCCTCAAACAAAAAGCACCCCGAAACCTTCCCAAAAGTCCCTCAGGCTTTGTGCAGTTTGTTGATCTTAGACGACTTTTTAAGATGACAGTGCCCGAAAACAAGATCATACACGCTTCAAGAGATAAGGACTGTAAAGCAGGGGAGAAGGAAAGCACCTGACATTGATCTATGATCAGGTAGATAGAGGGGATGTTGTCAGGAGCGCTGCGAGGGACGCAGAGCAAGTCAGCGCAGGACAGAGGCTGTGATCTTGAAACTGTTGCAGTCCTGAAGGAGAAAGAAAAATTACCCGTCGGGTTTTAAGCAAGGTCAAATCTGTGCCTGAAAGTCGCAAATCCATTTTTTTTGTGTGTACATTATATTTGTCACTTTGAAGTGTTTTTTTTAATTTTTTTTACCATGATAAAGAGACTGTATTGGCTGGTATAGCGCTCTCTTTGACACTATTCATCAAATGTCATGATGTGCAAAGCAAAGACCAAAGTTTATGAAGGACCACATCGTTTTTCTGGAAGCATTCTCCACTGGATCAGCTCTGAAATGTGTTACAGATTGACTGATCAAAGAGTCATATAAAAACTGAAAGTAAAAATGCCAACATTAGCTTAGCACTTTATCAAGCTGCCAAACACAAAGTCATTCTATGTGGTAGCTGTAATTTTTTTTTTTTTTTTAATTTATCTTTAGAAACAAAATTCTGCTTGGACAAAGAATCTGATTGACTTCATCATATGGCTACTTTAGGTGATTTGGATAAATGAGTGAGACAGAAAAAGTTCTGACGTGTACATCTGTCATTTCAAAACTTTATTTTTGTTTATTTTTATATAATTTCTTGTTAAAATTCTCATAAAATGGCTGAATTGGTTTCGCTTGATTCTGTGTAGAAATGTTATATTAAACACAAACCAGTTGCTCTTTACCCTTGACCACTCAAACGTAACTTCACACAGATAACAGAAAAAAAAAACCTCATCCTATGTAAGTTATTAAAATGTGTGTGTGTGTGTGGGTGTGTGTGTGTGTGTGTGTTAAGTTCACCCTTTTATAGCCAAAATGTTTAAAATGTCTGCCGATTTGGGGGAAAGTATTGTAAAGATTAGTTGTTAACTGTAACGCAAGGTCAACAACATAATACAACATGAATAAACATTTAAAACCAACCCTCTCACGTTGTTTTCTCAGTTGCATTGTGTTTGATGTCCTCTGACAGCAATCCAGTTCGTTTATGGGGCAAATTGGCCCACGAATAATTCCAGTTTGGGATCCCAACTACTCCAAAAAGCTTCAGTTTCTCAAGATCTACAATTCCCAGAGCACTCAAGGAAACATGTGCATGTGTGACATCTTGAAACAAGTGAATGATTTGTTTCTCACAGCTGGAATATTTCAAGGTAATTGAGCCAATGTATCAGCAAAAGAGGAAGGCAACAGCCAAAGACTTTGGATGTTTAATTTGTTTCGTACGTAGACTTTTACGTTTGTTCACTTGCGTTGTGGGAGGCCTCTTTTAGACGTTTAAGAAAAAGTTAGCCGAGAGGAAACTTATTCCACATTTATTCTGACAAAAGTATCCAACATTTTTTTTTTGTTTTGGTTTTTGTTATTGATCTTATGACATCAGCTCTGGAGAGACACAAGGTAAATTTGATGTAATTGACGCCTGCTGCTTTCCCCCAGATGACCCATTTGCTGTGTGTGATTTTTTGTGTAAAAAAAATAAATAAATAAAATAAAATAAAAAAATAGGCCATGTGTTTCACTGCATTTTTCCCACAAAAATCACACTCTGGCCTGTGACACTCTTTTGCCTTAAGGGGTAAAAAACAAAACAAAACCCAAAGCCACTCGTGAGAAGAAAAAGCAACGAATGTAACTTTTAAATCACTTTACCCAAATATTATAGGGTGATTTTCTTCTTACTAAATATTTGTAACAGACGTGATATTTTTTTTTATTTATTTAGTTTTTGCTATTTCAGTGAGAAAGCATTTAGTTGTAGAGGTCACTAATTTGACTCCCAATCAGCTTGCATTTATTTATTTTTTTTCATTTATTCCACCTCCTCTCCCCATATAATTAGCATGCAGCATCACATTTGTTGTAATCCCACTCGAGTGTCCTGCCTTAAATTAGACCTTTCTCACATAAGCTCTCTAAGCATCAAAAGACCACTTGAGGCTTGAGGGAAAAGAGCGAGAGTTCATTCAAAGAAGGATCGCTGTAAAGTACAGGGCATTTACAAACAAACGCCATCAAACCAATGCCCCATTAAAAAGGAAAATTGCACAAAATTCCCCCCTCTAAAGTCATTGGCTCATTAGTTTTTTCTTCTGTTTTTTGGGGGGTCGGAGGGGGGACGCCTTAAGGAAACCGAGTGAGCTTTGATGGTTACTTGTTTCAGCCAGCGAGGCGCAGGAGGTCAGAACGGGGGAGACGGAGGGGCTGAAACACCTGCTTGATAACGACGTGGATGTACGCCTGAACCGTCGTGTCTAAAAGTGCCAGCGAGGCGCAGCAGCATTTACGGGAAGGAAGCGACTTGCTTTAAAGGGAAACAGAAACACAGCGGGTTCTTTGATGGTAATGGGAGATTTCTGTGAGCTTTTGTTGCAGGCCAGATGGTCGCGACAACACCAGCGCCTATCTAGACGCGATAAGGGTCTGCTCTGGTAAAACAGGGCCATATTCTTCTTTTTGTTATCTCCCCACAGACGTTTTCTAGTCTTAACTGAGCTGTCGACGCCCCAGAGGAATCAAAAGTGGATTGGCGTTTTGTTTCCAGCGAACACAAGGTCTCCTTTGGCTCCTGCGCTGCGACACATCTGCAGTGGCAGAATATAAGAACAGATTCAGGATGACATGTAGTCAGAAGTTTACTCTAAACCTGCTAAACGTCCCTTTTCCCGTCTCTACGATGGAGTGGTGAAAGTGCCCAGTCTGTGTCATGTGACCTTCACTGTGGACTGCGCTCAGATGTCCCACCACAAATGTCCATGTGGAAGAAAGCTTTGCAGAGAGCAGCAGAGCCACGAGTTGCTAGAAAATAATTATATTCAAAGAAAGGCTTTAATGTCATGAATTAGGAAAACGCCCTTTTCTGTAAGAGTTAAGCTCAAGAGGATTATTTGAAACAACACTGTCAAGACAGAGAATAGACTTCTGAATATTAGCCTACGGTCAAGTAAGACACCGAGACTCTTATTAAACATTTAAGAAGTGAATTAACAAACAGTCAGAAAAGTCAAGAATGCTAAATGTAAACAGGGCTGAGCAGATGGAATAAAACGGAGCAAATCAGAGAGATATTTGAAAAACAAATAACATAAGCAACAATGGTTTGATTTTTATGTGTGTGACATATTTTGTTTATTTAACTGGGGGGGAGAGGGGAAATAAAGCTAATTCTGTAATAATTACTAAATCCACTGTAAGCCTATAATAGCACATCCACAAAACAATACTCCATGAGCTTCTGGGAGATCCCTCTGGGGAACAAGAAGACAATAATCATAATGGCTCCCAGGCTTTGTGGGAAATATTGTGGAGAAAGCTCGGCTGATTACAGTGATTTTCATAATTGCTTGAATAGTTCTCCTTTGAGTCAAACATAGATAAATCAGTATGTTAGGCAGATAAAGATGTGTGTTATTTCAATACCATCGTGGCTAAACAAATCCTGTGTGGAAAACGCGTTACTTTTTTTATGATAAAGTGCATAATATTAAATAAATGCCATCATATTCGGAAAACTACTGCAGGTTATGTCTTCTCTGCACTAATGAAAGTGTTTAATTAATACTGGCCGAATCTTGTGGAGTTTCTATCGCAACTTTTGTTCAAAGATCTTTTTTTCAGGGTTAATGAAAGGCTTTAGTTGTTATGGACAGCCTTTCCTTTCAATAAAAAACCTTGAAAACCTTCTGATTTTATGAAATAGCCGTTATTTGTGTCATGAGAAAGTACGGCATAAATAAAACTAACCGAGTTGAACGCTAAAACATAATCATACAGGGACGTATAGGCACTTTGGATTATTTAAAAGGATGCCATGGCTCTCAAGTACAAATCCATCCACCTCCTTCAGGTATAAATATTGGTTCAGGTGGCTTTTTTTTACTGCCTCCGCAAATTAGTCTGACAGAGTCGAAGCGAAAGCGAGCCCTGCCACCAACTAAAGTAATTAACTCACTACTTTTAAGGCCTGTTTGATTACTGCCGCGCACAAATGCACTTTGGTTAACATCCTTTGGGTCCATAGAGCAGCTGTAAAGTTAACTGAATAATGTCAGAGTTCGGCCATGTTGGAAAGAAGAAAAAACACACTTTCTAACCATGCATTGTTGCTTTCTCATATTCTTTTGTCTGTGGATCTAGCCTTTACAGATCATAAACGCAACAAAGATGGTGTGGATACATTTTTTTATGTACTCCACAATAACTTCTCCAAGATCCCAAGAGAGTTTTAAGATGAACTCACCAGACGGCTCTTTCTGGAAATGGATCCAATTTGAGATCCAGGAAAGAGTATTTTATAACAGGTCAATAACAAATGAGATCACTGAGAGGAAATGTCATCACAACCAGCTTCTGATTTTCATTTTAATGGAGGTTGTTTGACGGGAAAGAAAAGAAGGGTGTAAGTGATGGTCTTTGCAGTTTTTCTGCTTCTTTCCCCTCACATCGATCGGAGCATTGGCTTCGGCAACCTACCTGTTCCCTGCATGGGATCTGAAAATACAGTGAGTCGACTTCGAAGGGAGAAAGGAAAAAATCCTGCTGATGGGCAAAACACAGTTCAAAACCTCTGTGGCTAGTAGGTAGAAAAAAAAACACAATACAAGCATGATGCATGTTTGCTGTAAGCAGGAACTTATGTGAAGAACAGCAGGGGTTCATTGATCAATTTGTTTGGGAACGATGCATAGTAAGCGTAAAATAATCTGACATTGTCTCTGTTTGGTGGTCGACAAAAATATTCCCGACGGCACAAGTCCTGTTTCTGATGCACAGAGATCCATTCAATAAAGTAGATTATTCAAAAGTTTTGTTCAAGAACTTTACAACAAAGTGAAACATCTCTTTTTCTATTAAATATCACGATTTTCCGCTTACGTTTACTAAAAATGTTATATTTAAATGTAGGATATCACAGCAGCTATTTTTAAAAACCGTTTTTAAATGTGGTTTTAAAGAACATTGTGTGTAAATATTGAAGAGACATTGCAAGACAGTAAGATCAAGTTTAGGCAAAACTTTGTCTTTCAAATGGTCAAGCAGCCAAAGTAGATCACCAAACTAGTTACAAAGTGGCTTAAGGACAACAAGGCCAATGTTTTAGAGAATCAAAGCCCTAATTCTCAATCTCATACGAAATTTATGGGCAGATTTGAAAAGGCACACTTGGAAATATATGTAATTTTTTTATTTCAAAGGAGAAAAAAAAACATAATTGTCTCTCAGCCTCCTACTATTTAGCATATATATAATTTAAGTAATCCGAACTGACCAAAACCAGGAAATGTTTAGTTTTATTACCGTCAGACAGTGATTAGAAACAGCAAAGGGACTTTTTATACGGCGTATGTAAAT
Organism: Poecilia formosa; assembly: GCF_000485575.1. Lineage (NCBI taxonomy): Eukaryota > Metazoa > Chordata > Actinopteri > Cyprinodontiformes > Poeciliidae > Poecilia > Poecilia formosa. Next base: position 1,496,328 of record NW_006800061.1, on the reverse strand, counting down.
ATCTGGTTTTGGACTGTATTTTCCAAATTATCTTTTTTGTCATCAACTTTTATGATATGCATCTGCAGACAATGGTCCCTACTCTGAAAAAAAAACCCACAAAAATTTCCGACTCCTTTCAAAAAAGTCAGAAGACATTCCAAAGTCAGAAGAGATAATCACTCTTGCATGCTTTGGATCTTTGTTGGGGTTTCCTTCCCCTCGTCCAGAAGTCTGGAAAATTACCAGAAGATGACAAGTCTTCAAAACAGATCTAGATGTATTTAAAATGTCGCACTGATGCAAACAAGTTGTCGTTTTTCATTGTTATAATCGACAGTCAAGCTATCTGTCTGCTTTTTTACAAAATTCTTCTAATAACTTGCCGATAGTATTTTAAAAAAATGAATTAGCTAAATAAAATTAATGGATGGCATTTCTTTGGTTGTTGCCTAACGATTGCTTGTGTTTTTCACAATCAGGCATACTTACATGATTTTCAAAACTAAAAAAAAAAAGTATTTATTGTGACGGAGGGAACAGTCTCCTGTCTGCCAGCTCACTAACAGTATGCAGCGACAGGGATGCTCTGTTACTCTCCATACAATCAGAATCTCTGTGGCATCTCATTAAAAGGACTTTAAACCACAGAAACAGTATGTTGGGACATGTTGGGGGTTTTGAAATAGTGTCCAATCTTTTCTTACCTTGATATCAGTAAGTGACCCATCTATATGTTTGATAAACTAGATTACATGCCATATCCATCCATCCGTTGCTTTACACTTCTGAGATTAGGTCATGAAGCCTTACAGGTCCATCCTGGAAGCTCGGACACCCTCTCCACAGCATATCTTTCCAGCTCAATATGGTCATTCCCAAAGCATTCCCCAGGCAGGGAAGCATACATATAGCCTATCCAATGTCTTCCTGACCAGTGTTGGGGCCTCCTCAGAGCAGGATGATCCCAGAAAGCCGCCACAAAATTTATGCTTCGAGGTGCGAGACCTATCGGAAACCGTTCCTGACCTGTTCTCTTCAGGATTGCTGGGAATCCCGTTCCAGTAATCCAAAGTTCTGAGTCTTTGCACACTTCAGCATGATTCATGTCGATCGCCTTCAAACTGCAAATATGAAAGTGCTTCAGGAAAACACTGTGTTGACACGGACGTCGATGAACACAAGAGTTTTATTTCAACCAAGCTTCACATGGTTACACTCATCTGGAGGAGTCGTATCCCGACTGTCAGCATTCATCTCTAATCTCAGCCTTTTTCATAACCTTGCAGATCGTACCTATGCGGTATCAGCATTTCCTAACACATGGCTCTAATGTTGGGCATGGTCTTTTCTACAGGCACACACTTAACATATTTGGCACTCCACGGCCTGTGACGTCCACTATCTTTAGGCACGTTGAGGCATTCTTTATCTCGCATGTCTTACCCTCTTAGCGTATGGCTTTGACTTAGGAATGCACTCCAAGTTCACCCTAAGGCCTCAAGATCTAAAGTGCTATCAGAAACTACACTCGTTTAATGTGTGCTAACGTTGCCAACTGATGAGTGAAAATTGATGAGAAGCACCACTGTGCTGATTGCTCTCCGTATGTATACATAGAAAGTTGAGAGCGCTACTTGGCTTCTGCTAAAACGGTGCCTAACGTGATGCAGATAAGGGCTCGTTAGCAATACATGTTGCTTATATATTGCTCATAAATGAAGGAAAGAAAAATGTAGAAAGAAACTTAAAAATTCACAAAATGACTTGTCTCGTGTCTGTGATTGCATGTTGGCCAATTCGCTTAACATTTAGATGAATTTATTTCAGAGAGACTACGCTCCACTTTTCCATGCAACAATCCGCTAATTGTAAGACTGAACATGATACGAAGTGTCTACAAGACGAGTCAAACGATAGACCTCGGGAGAAGTGTGTGCAAGACAACAAAGATCAATGAGCTCCAGCAGAGGAACAGGAGGAGTCTGTGCCGGCCAATACCGGCGGACCGCAGGGAGCAGCATCTGACGCAAACCAGGAAGCCACCTGATGTGAGAGGGGTCAGATAAATGCAACACAACCAACGGTCACACGGGACAGGTGCTTCCTTAATGATACACACCACACTCGCACACACATGCACATCACAAACAAGCACATGCACCAGCATGCTATAATAGGCCTTTTGCTCATCTCCTCCCTAGGATGTGTCAGAGGCTTTCCCAGACATCCAGCCCACGCACATGCACACATGGATCCTCAGACAGCAGGGCCAGGGTGTAGGAGAGGGGGGGGGTAAGGTGGACGGAGGACAGGGCACGCACGCAGACAAGCCCGACAACAGGCAGGAAACTCTAGAGAGCGGCCGCTGCTATTTTCTCCCCTATTTCCAGTCTCGGTTTCCACTTTCGTCAGCGCAGGTAAGACGTGAAACGTTTGCGGACGAAACCCCCTCCCCCCCTCCAAAAAAAAGTAAACAGGAGCACAGTGGAAAAAGTCAAATAAACCTGGAATAAAACTAAAAGGAAGCCAAGCACAAACATAGGAATGTCTGTGTTTTACGTACGAAAGGGATTAAGATGGGTCATTCTTCCGATCCCGTTTCCTCCTTCATCAGTCTACAGGAAAGCATTTATCGAATACACAGTTTGGGAATTCTGCCAGAATGCCCTGTACCACCTCCATACAGTGACTGACATGCGATAAAGTGGTGAGGAAAAGGGGGTGGGGGGAGTTTGTGAAGAGTCCATACGTGCAGATTTAACGCCGAAGGAAAACAATGGGACTATCAAAGCTCTTAAGGGGTCCTGAGAAGGGGACCGCTGGGGTTAGCGGTGGAAGCGGAGTGGGAAGGGGATAACCTGGTGCACATTGTGCGAATCTGGACTGCCTTCTAAAGAATCACTGCAAGACACACATTTGGAACTTATTAAAGCCCCAACCTTAGGAGGGCTGCAACCAAAGACAAGGGACTCCTCATTCCGACCTAAAACTGGGCCAGACGTCTTCCTGCCTTCCGCGAAGCTTTGTGGAAATCTGGAAAAAAAAAAGCTGCTGCAATTTACAGAGCCACAGGAAATAAAGGTTTCTGTAAATATGATAACAGAACTGCATCCTTTCTGTCAGTGTATCCTCTTTAATAGTAGCTGTCTGTGTACATAAATGGGACTCTATCATTTAGTGCTGGGACGCGGTAATGCCTCAGAGACATGATTAAAGCCACCAACGGGCTTTCTCTTCAGGAACTATTTAAGTGAACTGGAGCAAAATGGGTTTGGTCACATTTGAAATTCCATGCTTAAAAAAAAAGATACAGGGCCTCGCAAAACTGCTCTTTTTTCTGTTTTTATTCGGTCATATTGCAACCACAGACTTTAATTTAGTTGGATTTTTATGTGACAGACAACAAAAAATAGTGCACAGTTAGGAGCTGGAAATAAAATGAAAATAGTTTTCAAAAATGTTTGCGAATGAATATCACAAATGGAGAAGCACGATTGCTGTCAAGTTCCCTTTAATTCAGTATTTATTAGTCGATGCTGCAGCCACTACTGCTTTCTACCTATGTCTCAGTCAGCTTCTTCTTGACACAGACTCAATTTTAGATGAATGAAAATGCTTTAATCAAAACAATTTTGTTGTTTCTCTCTCTGCTTAAGATGATGTTTTGTTTTTTTCTTTGTCTTTAGTCTTTTCAAGAATCCAGTAGTTTTTTGTATTGCCCTGGTCTTAGCTCTATCTCCCTATCAACTCTGATTGGCTTCCTTGACTCTGATGACAGAAAGCATCCCAACATCATTGTGCTGCCACCACCTTGTTTCACCACAGTGACAGTGTATTCAGGGTGTTGTGTCGTGCAAGCTTGGCATTTTGGTCTCACATCTGGCAAAGCTTAAACAAGACTTTGTTTTGCTTTCTTCCAACGCTGCTGAACTTGTCGAGAACACAACTGATAGTCTCATCTGCGAGTCTCTGCAGGCTAACATGGTCCCGTCATTTTCTTTCCATTGTACAACTACAGGCTTCTTTGTGTTGGTCAAAGACATGAAATCTTAAAAAGTTACGTAGGTATGACAAACGGTAAAAAAGGTGAAAAGTGTCTGAATACTCTCTTTGTATGCACTATTCCTGTTGTTTTATTACGCGTCCATCATCTATCTGGCCATCTTTGCAGAGTCAGCGTGTCTGTCTCCACTGGTCAACAGTCGAGAGGTAGGTAGGGTACATCCTGGACAGTTTGCCAGGTCAATACAGACACACACTCTCTTCTACGAGCAATTTAGTGAAATCAAATAACCTCTACAGAACCATGACAGAACCCACACATGCACAAGGAGAACCTGCAGAAAGTCCATTGCTGGCATATGAACCTGGAACCTTTGTTCTAAAAGGTAAGATACTAGCACCCTGTGAGTGCACATTTAAGTCATGCATAGTTTATGAGGCAGTGGGTTGCAAAGCAGCAGCTATCGTTTGATATGACAATATTCTACAACAAAACAGGTTATGCTGATACGCCAGCAGGCGGGCTCGCAGCTGGAGGGTCAAGCCCACTTGGAGTGATATAATGTCAGTCGGCTGTTTGTTTGAGCCACCGTCGGTGGGGCACAGTGGGATCTTTTTTTTTTTTTTCCTCCCTTATGTTTTCTTTCAATGGCCCATAAACAGTCTGGATAAACCAGAGTAAAAAAAAAAAAATGGCCCCTTCCTCCTCCTCTTTATTTCATTTCTCTCACTCTCTCTGTGCGTTTACGCCGCTTGCCTGCCTTGCCAAACCCCGTACCCACAAACACCCTGGGATTGTTTTGAGCTGTCTGGTGGAGGAAGGAAAGCAGTGTGAGAAAGTGGCTGTTTTTTTGGAGTGGACAGGAATTGGCCTCACGGCGCACGGTTCCTCTCCGCGCAGCGGGAACAATGCCGTGGCGTCACACCCCTGCGCTGACCCTCGCTGTTTCACATGGAAAAATGTTCCCAGAATTCCGCTCCCAGGCTTGGAGGTATAAGGCCGACACCAGGGAGGGAGAGAGAAACAGAGAGAGAGAGAGAGGGGGATGTCAGGGAAGGTAAGTGTGCAGGAAATCTTTGCTACCAGAAGCATTTGTAGCCATGGCGACATAAGCTGACTCCTGAATCTGATTTGTTGGATTGCGAGGAAGAAGGCGGGGCCAGAGATTCACGCAGTCAGGCCCATCAACAGCCAGATATTAGAGATGCACTCACTGTGTCAGGTGAACAGAGTGAGTTGCATCGTCACGGTCCTGACGTCTAAAGTGGCACACAAATATTTTCTGCCTTCTTTGAGGCGTCTGACAGAGCTGCAAAAGGATAACTCAACAGTTAACATTTAAATCAATTTTACTTTGACTGCTTGAAGCAAATTAGAAATATTACTCCATCTGTAATGTTCCAGGGTGTCAGGTTTTCAGCAGCACATCTTACTTATCACTCTCTTCATGTTAATTAACAGCCCAGTTCAGATTATCTGTGGTGTACCAGGAAATTCTAGTCAATGTTTACTCCTTGATGGTTTGCGGGTTGTTCTGTAACATTAGAACATTTGCAGAAACAATTGGTTTCATCAGTGGTGACAGTTTGGATGAGATGGTCGAAACATGGCCACTGTAGGGTCAGTCAACAGGAAAGCGATCCTCCTTTCAGTTTTCGATCTTTCTCCAATGTTAATACTGAGCACAAGTTAACTCTTAGTATGCACTGCTTTGCCATTCTCAACCAGGTGGATGTTCACAAAACCAACCATCGTTCTGGTATTTCTTGCTCACCTGTTATAAAGTGATCATGCTCGAGGCCTTCTGTGTTCCTGTTGAGAAGCAGAACTGCAGTAGAGGTCCTCGAGTTTTGTAGCTTTGCCAATTAAATTTGCTACAAAATGACAAAAAGCATTCACTGCTAGACACAGCTGCAAGGTTTATTTATTTGGAAAAGCAAAATCGACAATGTTCGCTCATTAAAAAGGTGCACTCAAGTGTTCATTTAAAACATTTCTTGGCCAATGTTGAGGCAAACTGCATTCTTTTCAGAGTAAAATGATCTCCTTCCTTCCTGTACTGTACCTCAGGAGAGTTTAAATATCTGACAACGTGTCCAGGGGGTATAGTTAAGGCTCTTTGTTTTAGAAATAATGGAAGCCTTTGCTTGCCTTAAAGGTATTGTTTCCTTATCTTTCTGTGAGTCAGTTAAATATTAAATCTAATTGCAGGAAATCTGAGGTGGAGAAAATGTGCCTGAGGTTTCAATTTAGTCCGCCAGTGAAAGTATTCAGACAACAATTAATTTAGGGCAGCTACACAACTATGCAACGGTGGAGTTTTATTGGCTTTTGCCTGTGAAAATGCATCTTGTGCACAGCTTGGCTCACACACCTACGGTTTTTATATGTCCTTGTGAACCTGGAGTGTTTTCCATCCTGTACTGTGTATTACATTGACATGGAAAAATATCAGTTGACTGAGTAAGCACTTGACAGGTCAGTTTATAGTGAATCAAAAAATATGTCTGTGTGTTTATTTTCCAATTGCAAATGGGACCAAAACATTAGCCTCTACCAGTTTGGCGCCCTTCACCTGAAAGTCACGCTTCAGAGACCGACAACGAAACATGCTGAGTGGGACAATACGGGCGATAGTGGTGGAACTGTCAGGTATTTCATGAAGGACTGGGTGTTGTGGGTTGCTGATCGTTGAATCTCAACATTTTAGGTTGACTGGGAGGCCATTGAAAAGATCGGTTTTATCAATCACTTTATGAAAATATAGCTAATGCAGCTCAACACCTAAATAAAACTGCAATGAACTAATAAATTGAGACAAATGAGGAAGCTATGATCTATATGGAAATGGGGGAACGTTAAAGAAAGCCAGGAGGAGAATCGAAACTTTGTGGTTGATTAAACTTCATGCACAATGTCTACTGCAGTCATACTAAAAGGTTGATTACATAAATAGATATATCCACAAAACAACCACATGAAGTTATCCAAAAAATTCAATATTAACTATGTCAGCCCTGCTTCTTCACTGTAATGCATATTTATTATCCAGGCGAAACTCACACTGGAAATTCATTCAAAACTTCTTTCAAAGTGTCGACTCAATGTGGACAAACCACGAAGGAGGACCATGCAGTCTGGGATCTTCTGAAAATGACACGGGGGACACCTGAGGAGGTTCCACAGGAGCAGGCGTCACATGAGAGGAGCTGGCTTCACCATCAAGCCTCAGCATGATCGCTTCAGTGATTTCCAATCAGGAGATACAAAGACACCGCCACTAGGTTCGATTAACTCATTTTTCCAACAACTCAGCAACAGATAAGCACCACAAAGGCATTGTTTCTTCATATTTTTAAAATTAAAACACTTTAGTTTGGATGCATGTGAAGCCCTCTAATGGTCGGCTGCACTTCCATATTTAAATGAAAGTCAATTTCAGCAGCAGCCTCAAGTTGAACTCAAACAGGAAATGTCTTGCCCAAGGACACAACAACAGTGGAAAGGGGATTGAACCAACAACGGAGCTTCTAGCACCACCTAAAGTATCAATTGCAAAAAGACGTCAGTTCCTCTGATTTTATAGATAACCTGAGGGTGGCTACAATGACAGCACAGGCAATCTAAAACAAGTAGGAACATATTTTCCTCAAATATTTTTCTAAATTTGTCAGTTTGGGACAAAAAGCAGGAAATTCACTGTAATGCTTTTTATCCATCTTAAACAAAAGTGATAATAAATAAAGCTTAATTATAATTGATGCACAAAGGATACTGTCCATTTGTGATTAATATAGAGAATAAAACCTGCATACTTCTGCAGCTAATATGCCTTTCCTTTTGTACATAGGAGTCTTCTCTTAAAAAAAAAGTCTTACAGTTTACTTGAAAAGGTCAAAGGTTACAAGATGGCTTTACACTCCTCATAAAAATAGCTTACCTTGGACCACGTATTCCCCCGCGCAGACCCCCGCCGCCCCCGAAAAAATAGTGATGTCCGTGATGATCTCGGGGCCAGGATGAGGGCAATAAACAGGAAGTGTTCCAGCAGCGAGCTGCATCCCACAATAATCCCGGCAAAAACATACACAAGCAATCACAAAACGCCGCAAGACGTGACAGAAAACAGACAAGCCATCGCCAAATACTAACTTACACAAACTTACAGCAGGCCTAAGAGCAAAGCAGAAGAGGAACATAAACACGCGGCGTTTTCATGCAGCGAGCCTGAATGCACAGATCTACAAAATCAAGATAAAATCCAAACAATCCAGAAAAACAGAGAAACAGACATGCAGAAACAACACGAGATGTGTGCAGCGCCGGATAAGCAACAGCTAGTGCGAAAAACAACGTTGAAAGCATCGTAAACCAAAACCACATATTTTATGTTCAACTTGAGGTTGCTGCTGAAATTGACAATGCTTTCCTATCAGATAAGTCGATGAGAAGTCACCACATTCGAGTTAGCTCAATGTCTCATATGCAGTCAATTTTCACACATTACGTCAAATCACAAACACAATCTTCAATCTATTTTCCTGGCTTTCACGCAAAAACGAACACAAAGAAAAACGTCACTTTGAAGTGGACAGAAACTGGGACATGATTGTTGTTGCAAAAATCTGAAAAGTGTTGGATACATTTGTATGAGCCGCACTTTACTCACTGAGTCTAGTGAATCAAAGACCAGTGCAACAACTGCCTTCATGAGGTCACCGAACACGGAACAACATCTGTACATTCGTGAAAACACGGGTGTTCAAAGTGAGTCCTCAAGGGCTGGTGTTCCTGGTTCAACACGCCTCAGTCAAATGGACACTGGGAGCTGCTTTGTGAAAGTCTAAGAGGTTTGTGCTGCCCTTGGGGTAGACCGTCTTTCTTCATGTTGTTGATTACAGCCACCTGAGAAAAACCATCTGCAATCCATTTCTTCCAGAGATTAAGATGCGACGCATTACCATTTAAAGTTGAAGGAATAATCTTGCGATCCTACAGCTTTAATCGAAATAAACATGATTGCAGCTACCAGTCGTTGGCTGATCTGTGCTTATGACACATTTCACCGGAGCAGGCATCTGTCTGGAGCGGTCCAGTACAGCTGCTAACTCTGCTCCCTCCCGTCTTCGACTACCGACCACAGCAACAGAAGGAGGCCGAACTTGAAAGGCAACCTCAGAGACTGTACTTCACACCTATTCCTCCACCACCTGACACACAATGACGCCTGCACGCACACACACTTGTCTGTCTCGCTGTTTTCGCACACAAGCACACAGCTGCCTGGATGCTTAAGATAAGGAGCAGGAGCTGTGAGAAGAGGAGTGGGGCGGTAGGTGGTGTGGGTGTGTAGTTGCTGAGATGAAGTATGCGTGTGCGTGGTGTGTGTTTGTGTCGGCGTGTTTTGCTTTTATTTGTTGGAGGAGGGAGCTGCTCCACAGGACGTCCTGGGGATCCGGCTGTACGTCAGGCACGTATGCGTCGCTGATCAGACACGTCTTATGTTAAAGCACACATTAAACATCAGTGGAGCATGTACATTGGCAGACGCTCTAAGAATTGTCACTGGGTCGAAAACCAGTCACCGCAGTCTTGCCAAGTCAAAGGGCCCAAAGATTCTGTGAGCAGCAGGAGTCTATTGAAGGGACTGCCTTTTCATTTCCCTAACAACAGCTAGATAGGAAAAGAAGCAAGGTCTTCTCAGCACTGATTTTCCTCCTGTGTGTGTGTGTGTGTGTGTGTGTGTGTG
>NW_006800061.1:1450868-1486284 GCF_000485575.1 Poecilia formosa | reverse complement strand
ATTTATGTTCAGAGCAGAGGTGATGTCACACTGTTTATGTCAGCGTTAACCACGTCCTGTAAAGAAGCCAAGCCTCGTGCGATGCATGAGCTTCGTACTGAGATTATGTTGATCGTCACATCAATCTTCGTGTACGTTCTCCTTTCATCTTGTTTACTGACCTAGTGTGCCCTGTGGTCTTGAGAGCGGTCAGCCAATGGAAAGGCTGGGATAACGGCTGGCACATTGCCTAGCTGGAGCAGGTGCAACCAGAAAAGAAGATAAGGAGAACCTGCTGACAGATCTGGGGTTGGACCAAAAGAAATGATTTAGAGATTAAGGTTCCAGTTTTATTTATTTATTTATTTATTTATTTATTTATTTATTTTTGATTGGGGGGGACACAGCTGTTAAACACAAGACCCCAGTGGGTGTGGGTGGCTCTCTTTGTGTGGGATTAGAGTACGCGAGTCGGCACTAGTGCCAGGGCTCCTGTTCGACATCGTGGAAAATCCTCCTCTGTGGTTTCCTGTGGGTCTCCATTATCAGGCCTCGTGGATAAACCAGCTTTTCCCCCCTACTTCCTGGCTCACTTCCTCCCCTTCCACTCCACTTCCCCTCCCACACTCTTCTCAATCACATGAATCACTGCTGCCATGCAGAGGGCGACAGGCAAGGGGGAACTATACCACTCTCCTAAATCACATTTAGTCACACCGTTCGGTACTTTTCACTCTGCAGTAAGCTCATTTCGTCTCTTTTGTACCGGCGCTGGTTGGTCACATGCATCAATGGGGACATTGTCGTATGAAACCCTGACAGTCTGCTTTACATAGCGTATGACTTAAGACAAATGTTGAGTCACTTCAAGATGAGGTCATCCATTCCCTTTCAAATCGGTGAGGATGTAGCTAGTTCCAATCGACCTCTTTGGCAAGCTCATGTACACTCCCTTCCAAAAATATTTACACCATAACTTTTTTCAGTACTATTTAGTGTCATTATTAAAATTTTCCATTTTCATGGGATTTTATGTCAAAAGCCAACACAAAGTACTACATGATTGTGAAGCCATAGGTAAAGGACACATGGCTTTGAACATGTTTTACAAAATGGAAATCTGAAATGTGTTGCATTTGTATCCAAACCCCCCTTTACTCTGACACCCTAAATAAAATTCCAATTTTAAAGCTCTCAAGAGAGTTGTGTGATTTAATCCCCGCATTAATACTCTCACAACGGTTTTCCCCAAGAGCAACAGTGAAACAAAACACCATCGTGAAGACCAAGGAGCAGAACCGACAGGTCGAGGAGAAAGTTCTGGGGAAGTTTGAAAATGAAAAGATTGTTGCCTGATTTAAAACCTAACAAAAATGTGGCCCTTCAGCTAAACTGACAAGCTGAAAAAAGGGAGTGTGAGTCAGAGAAGAGCCTGTTAGTGCGGCACAAAGTGGAAGCCTGGCTGATGTGCGGCTTTGCCGACTCAACCGTATCAGGTCGGTGAGCCATACAAAACCGTTTGATGTGAACGCCTTTTCCCACCAAGCCGTTTACCGTGCGACACTGAGTACAAGCAAAAGTGTACCTTTGCATGCACTTGTCTGATTTGAAGACAGCAAATATGTGTGGCAGAAGCCTAACACCTGCACATCACCCCGAGAACACCATTCCCATGGTGGCTCGTTGTCTTCAGCACTAACACGGATGCTCATCTAAGTCGACGGACTGCAGAACAACAACCCTGAACATGAGCCTGGAGAAACAGTAAAGTGGCTTAGATGAAAGCGCAAATGTTAGAATTGTTGAATCAAAGTTAAGATGTCAGTCTAGCTGGAAATCTGTGGCAAGAACCAAAAACCAATCACCGACTCTTTCTGTCCAGTCTGAATGAGCATGAGCTGCTTTCCAAAATAATAGACAAATGTTTCTGTTTGTATGTGTAGCTGAAGAGAAGGCAAAGTTCTGCAAAGTATTAACTCAATGCTAACACATCTCACAGTTTGACAATATTTGTGAAATGCTTGGAAACCACCAGTTCTCTTCCTTCCAACTTGTAATAACGTGCTAAGTAAAAGTTTGAATTTTTGACTTTTACATAACAAACTGAGGAAAACTTGAAGATGTGTGCAGTTTGGGTGCAAAGCCGACATGGCATTTAGCAGGATAGACGTTTCAAAGATTTTGACCTTTCACGTTCTGACTGTCAGACATTCTAGATGAGTGGGTATGATGATGACGACAATGTCTTTTATTTTTTTCAAACCTCTTTGCTGTGTGGGATTTTTGGTATAAAGTAATAACAATAAGCAGATTTGACTTTTCAAAGACTTTTCAAACATATGAGACAATGCTTCAGGGTTTTAATCCTTTTATCGGTGGCCAAATGACTCACGGCAACCTGTGCTTGTTACTAAGGCAACATCAACAAACACGGACCTGGTGAAGACGATCAGGGCTGGAAGGTGACTTCTGGTAAGGGAACACATTTGACTACGGTAAATTACGTAGTGAGTGAGTTTCGAATATTTTTCATAATTTCAGATGATCCAAGAGTTTGAAAGTAAAAAAAAAAAAACAGAGTCATGCCATTAAGGTGTGAGTTCAAAGGTGTCACTGTGAAACGAACAGAAAACGAGGAAATATTAAGGGTGGAGGGCTCAAATTTTCCTAAAGGCACTGTCTTCTAAAACATGCTCACAATAAATATTTCTACAAGCTTCAGATAAATTCACTGCTGCTCACTGAGAGGACTGATCCATGGCATGGATCCTCGTGCCTTCCAGGGAAGACAGGGCTGTTGTTCGCTACAGGACGTGACACAAAGCATGTGTGAGGGCCCTGATAGAGAGTCAGAGGCCGATGAGAAAAGGAAAGAAAATAAAGTGAGAGAGGAAAGGGAAGCACTTAGGTGTGCTCAATATCCCATCAGCACCCAATACCCATCTAGGGCATGGAAAAACACCATCCTTATCATGTACGGGCCTCGTAACTCGGTTTGCTCGGGCGCGCCGAGCGCATTTTGGACCGTGAGCTGGAGAGCAGAGATCAAATGTGGACGGATGAAAGCCGGGAAACAATACCGCGTTCCCCGTGTGTCTGAGAGCCAAATCTGTAGCGGCGACGTGAGGTGGTTTTTTTGTTCTTGAAAACCATCTTCAGATGTTTGATGCAAGATCAAGAGCAGAGAAAGAGGGGAGGAGTTGGGGGAGAGAGAGAGAGAGAGAGAGAGACAAAACAAACAGCAATTAAGGTAGTTTGTGAATCTGCTTGAAAGGCCGTGTGATCCATCCTTTAGGAAACATCTGCCATACTGATGTATGAGTCCAGGAAAGGACAAATTCCATCCATGTCTGTGAAACAAACGGTAGCAGTGATGAGCTGCACATCCATCCATTTCTAACTTGAAAGAGTTTCTATGAAATTCTAGAGTCATAGTGTTGAAACCAGATATTTGAAAAAAAAAAAACATTTTTACAAAAACACTCCCGTCCAGGCATTTATTTAAGGTCACCGAATTTATCTCTGTTTGCTTCCAGAATTCCACGTTGCTCTCCTGAAGCCGCTTTGTAACTAACTTAGCAGAACATACTGGGTCATTGTCTACTTGGATCCATTTGTGCTCAAACGTTGCCGTCCTGACTGGTGTCATGGCACGCTGCTTCAACATGTCCACATAAAGTTCTCTCCTTATGATGCTGCCATCTCCATCAGCTCCGTACTTCACATTTTTAGTGGTGGTCTCAGTCTTGCAAGCCTTCCTTATTTATTTATTTATTTATTTGTTTTTTCAAAATGATTGTTTTTTTGTTGTTGTTGTTGTTGTTTTTTTCAAACACTTAAGATTTTGACCCATTAGACCACAGGACATATCTTCGAAAATTAAAATCTTTGCCCACAAATGCATTTGAAAGCAGAAAGCTAACATTTTATGTTTCGTTTGAAAGGTAAATTTGTGTGGCTTGAGGTGTTGTTTTAAAATGCAGCCTCAGTTGTGGCCACAAGTTAACTAATCAGAGGACTGCAAAGTCATGGCATCATCACTCAGGTTTTCCTGATTTATTCAAATCAATAGTAGGTTTAGTGCATGCAAATATCTTAGTTTAAACCATGATGTTGTTATTTAGCAATGTTTTTTTTTTTCCTTCTATGCCAAGCTGAAACAGAAGTTTAGTCTGATTCAGTGTCAGACGGTCTGAATATGGTGTTCTCTCTTTATCATCTTATGTAAATACTGGGTTTCATCTGTATGTCTTTATATTAAAGTGTCATCACCAACACCCTCTACATGAGTGTGTTGGTGATGTGTGCTTTGCTACACTCCAAAATGTATTCCTGATAAACATGTACAGTCTAAACATCGGCAACGCCACCCCCATCGTTTTGCTTTCAGCTGGAATTTCCAGACAGCTGGCCGATGGAGGAAGAGGATAAGGATAAAAGTTAGGAATCAGAAAGCTATTGCCAGCAGGGAGAAGAAACAGTGTTCGTGTCTCAGAGTAAGTGTAACATTTATCTCCTTTGAAGATGCAACTCGAAGTCCGTCGTGCTTTTTCATTTGTAGAAGAGCTAAGCGAATGTAAAAGCAAAACTGAGGGAACGCCGCTGTGCTGTTTACGTTACCAGCCTTAAGAAAAACGCTCCTCTTTGTAAGTTTCCATGTAGTTTTAAATCTGATAAATTCGCAAACACCCTACTGATGTGACACAGTCAGACACAAAACCAAAGATTTCCCCTAAAATGAAGAAAATCTAAAACACGTCGCCGTGTTTACCCTCCGTATTTGTGACACATCTGCTTCTTGCAGCTCAAAACTAAAGAACGAGAAAAAAAACAAAAAACATTCACAAAAACCGGCAGCATCTTGGGAAGGTTGTTGCACGATTAAGAGAGGCGAAGGCTACAGTGGGCCTTTGTTTTGATGTCAACACTGTAGCTGTTCATCTAGAGGACACAAACACGCACACATCTTTTGTCTTTCTCTCTGACCTTTCGCCATCTGCTGTAAATACAGTCAACTCAAACATAAAACACTGCACATTTTAACCGCATTAAACAAAACACGAAAAGAAATGATGGATGTAAAATCTGGAGTGAGACCAAAGCCAACAAGGAAGAGCCTCTAAGTGCAGCACTGGGTCACGATGTGGGTCAAATGCAGAGGTGAGCTTACCGTGAGTTAGTTCAAATAATGCCAGGGGTGAGAAACGGTTCGGCCGAACAATAACACACAATGCGGTTGCACGTGTCTTGGCTAACACTTGTTAAACCTTTGTTTTTGAAAAATAATAGATTTTTTCAAAATGTTTCACAAATCAAAACCTGGAAAAGTGAATGTATATTCACGGGTACACAGTCAGATGCTACTAATCTCACAGGTATATCATATCTTGCTGTATTTACACCATCTTGGATAGATTTTCTATAAATTTGATGCTAGTTATCAGTTCTATGCCGATGATATTCACCTGTGATGCTTGTTCAAACATTCTGTGATCTTCAAGCTGTCTGATTACTTGATGTCCTTCACAAATTACCAGCTGGTTAAGTGTTGCCCCAGAGGATCGGGAAACTAATGTGTCATTGGAATTTGCCTTCAAGCTAAACTTTAGCAATTTGTGGGGGGTTTTCTGTAAATCAATGTCTCTTGAAGGTCATTCAAAGCAACTCAACTTCACCAAAATCTTTTTTTTTTTTTTTTTACATTTGAGATAGTTTTCCAAACCAACATAAAATTTAAATGTACTGTTTACATACCTACATTTATCCGTACATCCAAAAATAAGACGTAATGCAACCATTTCTTCCTGAGGGCATTCTAAGACATTTAAATTGTTGAGTGTACTGAAAAAGCACTTCTCTTTTGTCTTGTTAGACTTCAGCTTTATCTCCCTGCAGCTCAAACATAAATTCTGCTGTACTATGTACAGTGTGAGTCATGCACCACTATGTTTGGGCTGCGCAAAGAAGAAATAAATCACTCTTTGTTTATCTACTGTAAAAACGTGGGACACAGAGAGAACAAGCTTGCGTCGTAGAGATTCAATAATCCCGGTTTGCACGTTGGTTTTCGAACTGAAACGCCTGTTCCCTGCAGAATTCCTTCTTCTCCGAGTGTTTACGGGAACGCTCACCGATTAAATTCCAAGCGCACGAGGCGGCAGTCAAAATTCGACTTTGTAAACATTCTCAATAAGAATTTTGGAGTGAAATACGGGAATTTGGCCCCCTTTATCTGACATTTCTAAACTACATGAAGAGGTCAAGAGATAAAATGTCAATCTCCAGCTTCAAATTGTCAAACAAAAATGTTTTACCATAATAAGCATCGAAGTAACATGATTGATCTCGTGTCGATAAAAAGGCCACACGCCCGCCATGTTGTTTATGTCTCTCTCCCTCTGACGTGCAGACGCATTAAATAAAATCATTTTCCGTGCAAACCTGGAATTTTCATGCATGTATCTTTTTTTTTCTCCACTGGAGTGGCGCTTCGTTTAATGTGGCTACAGTCTTACAGGGCAGGATGCAGAGTAATTTGGCCTGCAGCAGGACATTCAGACAACATCGGCCAAAGGAAAGATCCATCTGTCTGTTTCTTGCTGAGAGGAGCGTGTTGGATGTAGAGCGCACACACACACACACTCACACCTCCCTTCACCAGCTGTATCTGAGAAAGCAGCACTTGGGGAACAGTTGACACGCTGATCTCTTTTAATGGTCACATCCTCCACACCCTGCACCCAAGACGCTCCGAAACGAAACGCACGCTTTGATTAGTTCAAAACGTCGGACAGAAAAAGAAAGAAAGAAAGAAATAAAGAAAGAAACGCATCTTGCAACATTCCTGCCTCCTGATTTGCAACACACACACTCGCTTGCTCGCGGATGCAAACACACACGTGCGCATACACTAAAACCACCCCCACCGTGCAATCAGAGGCTCAGAATAGGAAGGAGGGAGAGGAAGCGCCTCTGCATTCACAGGCTGGGAACAAGGAGAAGGAAAAACAGCCGGAACCTGGAATTTATGGAGGAAAAAACAGCAGCCATCCAAAAATACCCTGCAACCATCTCCTCAGATAAACAGAAATATCATTACTCTCATCCTCCTGCCCAGGAGTTTTCCTCACATACTTCCTTTATCTCATCCTCTGCTCCTCGGCTCAGCTTCTGGCGACTCAGCCTCACTTAAGGAGACATTTGTTGATGAAGGCTAGCGTCCGCCCACTGTCCAACTAAAAGGTTTTCCTCTGGTCTGGACAATTTAGTTTTAGACCGTAAATAAAGGAGACGAACAGGATACTCGGATGCCTTCTGCCATGATTGCCAATTATTGAAAGATCTGTATCTTTGAGGAGATTTAGATGAAGCAAGTTGCCAGATGAGTAGACAACTTACTGACAGAGCCCTTCCTGTGGCTAGGAGGTGGGGGGTTCACTGACCCAGAGGGCATTTCCTTTGACCTCTTCTTTCCTAATTGATTCAATTTCCAACCCATTGGCCCTCTATTAGGATGTTCCAACAGAGCCTACCTCATTTCTAACATCCTTTGCTTTTGTCGCCACAAGAAACACATTTCACGCTGTCTCCTTTGAAAACCCTTCTGTCTCCAGACTTTGTGCTGCCATCAACATGTGATACCCATTAAGTGAATTCTTCCCTCCTCCTAGTTCTGCTCTCAGATGTGGCCATAACCTTCGGATGACTCAATTAACCTTCGAGGGATGTGATGACGTCCGACGCCGAATTCAGGCGGCGTGCCAAAGATGCGGGATTGCGACATGGAAAAACAAGGAAGAATGAGTGTGACATGAGTCATCAGTTTACCTGAACTAGATGACAACACAGAAACGTAAGCTGAAGTGTTTTTAGAAAGCTTCTCACGGGCGCCTTTTGTTTGACATCTGACTAGATTGCATTAAAAACAAAAAACTATATTTGAACTTCATCTGAATAAAGCTACATAAGTGGAGTATGCTGGAATAAGCTGGATTGATTTGATCCAAATTTGCGAAACCTTGAGATTTGTTGTGAATTTGATTTGAACTGAACTTAAACATATTAAATTAAACGGAACTTGATAAAAATGTAGACATCCTTGTGGTTTTCGTGCGACCCAGAATGCCATATGATAGTTTTTTTTTCTTAACTTATATCAGCAACAGTGTTTTTTATAAGTAGCACTGCCAGAGTTTTCCAACAGAAGTTGGCAGTCCCAGTTTGTTGGAACATGTTTAAAGTGCAAAGCAGGCAAATAACAACATTCCTATTAGTTTGTACTGGTTAGCTTGGTCAAAAAGCAAATTTCACAGGTTTATGTCTTTGGAATTGCATCATGGTCAAATTGAGCTTCAGGGTAATTTTGATTAAAAAATAAGCAAGATTTGTTTATATTTATAAAACAAATGCCAAAGTAACTAAATCCCACTAAAATCAGCTTGGACCAGCTCCGAGCTTTGTCTCTTGGAAATAGCTAATCTGGAACAATTAGTTCAGTCTTTAACAATAATCCACAAGAATTATCTGTAGCAGGTTTGCTTGTTTGTTTACTAGGATACCCATTAGGTGAGTTATAATTAATAGGTTCTACTTACATAACTTCACTTTTTAACCCCTCTAAGACCACATTTTTCACAATTATTGCCAAAAGTCAATACGTATAATCAATAAACTACAGAATTTCTTCAAGTACGACTCCACGCCCTCTTATGTAACCAGACGACTGTAGCCGTACACGTGACCATTATTTCACCAAACCATGTGCCATGCGTCCGATCGGCTCCATGTGACCACTATTTTGCCTTGAGGTGATGCCTCCCCTATTTCATGGCTATTTGTCTAACTGGGAGTGTGTAAGAATCCCTCTCAAGCTCACATATGGGAATGTGCATTTTATTTTGTCACCAACCGTAACGCCTAAAAACGCTACATCTGCAGAGATCTATAT
The DNA here is from genome assembly GCF_000485575.1 of Poecilia formosa. NCBI lineage: Eukaryota > Metazoa > Chordata > Actinopteri > Cyprinodontiformes > Poeciliidae > Poecilia > Poecilia formosa. The sequence goes on along the minus strand of NW_006800061.1, from coordinate 1,477,358 downwards.
TCTGACAACTGTTGATTCATTGAGTCATCGCTCGCTGAAGTCCACGCTTCCAGCTTCATTTGTTCTAATTATTTTTACCGAGTTTGATATTTTTTCTAATGGTCCATAAAAAGTTGCTACTTCAGCAACAGATCGCTTTACAGCCAACAACTGCTATTTGTTTATTCTTCCTTTCTCCTACACTGCTGGCGCTTGGCCTGAGGCGGTGAAATCACTTGCAGGGAATTCTTCATAAATTACCTTAATCTTATGTTTGCTTAGATATGCTAGCCCTGCAAACATTGCTAAATGCGTGGATTAATTTTGTTTGGAAGTCTGAGCGCAAAGCGCAGTAAAACGAAAAGACCCGTGTTGAAGTAAACCTTCTCCAGTTTGCTGACGCTGCATTTCCTGTGACTCACACCGTGGCTCTCTCGCTTTCACTAAGAGGTGTCTTCATTTGCAGAAGTTTCTTGTTTATTGGTTCAAGTGTTTGACATTTTCCCAACGCAATATCTTTCTCAAACAAGTCTGCCCTTAGCATGCTGCTTTAATCACAAACCCCTGTTTTAAGGTAAATACAAGCGTCAGACTGTCAGGCAGGCATTTTCCCTAAGCTGAGTTTGTGTTTACTGGATATGACATGTCGGATGTGTGTGTGTACGCGTACAGGTTTGTAAGAATTTGTGTGTGTCGGCCGCACTCAGTGCGTTATTACAAAGAGCCAATAGGAGCGAAGGACCACACTCTAGCACATCCTGTTTGACTTGACCTCAGAGGATATTCTCCTTTCCCAAGCAAACAAACCACTGGTTTTTTGGATCGTACCAACGTCGGAGGGGAAGGGAGGGGACAGCAGCCAGGAGATGTCTCTGCTGGGGAATCAAAGGGTAGAACTGATGTTTAATGTTTTTGGCAAAAATCGAAAGTAAAGCATCAAAGGAATTAAAAAGACACCAGCTACAGACGGTCAATTCACTCCATCACAAAACAAAGAGAAGGCAAAAAAACTTTCTGTCTAGATTTTCAACAGATATGAACAGAAATGCTGACTTGTTTTTTTTTTCCTAAAAAAAAACAACAAAAATATATCATTTCAATTCAATCACATAGATTTCAATTGATCCTAGTTGTCCAAAAGTGCAGTAAGCTCAGTTAAATACTCAAACTAGTTTAGAAAATGTATTTCTAAGGTAATCCAGCAGATTGCATTGAGTCATTGACTTGCCGTATTTTGTGTTCACCTCGGGCGTAGCACGAGCCGTGTCTATTGGACGGAAGCAATTTGATTGACAGCAGACGACATTCGTTGATTTGCCCGTTATTTACGTGACTGTAAACTCCAAATAACATTTCTCATATGTAGCATAAGAGTGGAGCGGCAGACGCGGCGTCTGCTATCAGGGAGCTGCAGTGTGGAGGAGCATAATTCTGAATTTAATCATGAGTCTGGGTTAGAACCGAGCCGCACATTAATCCATTAGAGTGACACTTGCTGATAGTCCCTCCAGCAGGTTCTGGGTCTTCCTATGGGTCTCCCCATCGAGGGATGTGCCTAGAACACCTTGCCAGGGAGGCATCCAGATCCCCGAGCCACCTCGACTGGCTCCTCTCGGTGTTGAGAAGCAGCAGCTCTACTCTGAGCCCCTTCTGGAAGACCAAGCTCCTCACCCCATCTCTAAAGGAGAGCCCAGACATCCTGCGGAGGAAACTCATTTTGGCCACTTTTTCCTACAAGCTTCTTTTTTCAGTCACTTCCCAAAGGAGGAACATAGATCGACCTGTAAATTGAGAGCTTCGCCTTTTCACTCAGCTGTCTCTTCACCAATATAGAAAGTTACACTGTAGATGCTGCACCAATCTGCCTATTGATTTCCAGCTCCATTTTTCCCTCACAAGGCTGAAAAACCTCCACTTGGGGCCGAACCTCTTCCCCAAGACACTGATCTTCATCCTGGCCACTTGAGTTGTGAACTGCTCCAGTGAAAACTGTAGATCACAGTCCGATGAAGCCAATAGGCCCATGTCATCTCCAGTGAACAGAGACATGATCTTGAAGCCACCAAAACGGTTTCCTTCGACACCTAGGCCATGCTTTGGGAATTCTGTCTGTAAAAGTTATGAACTTTATGGTGTCGAAAGGCAACTCTCACCAAAAATGAGCCTGACTTACTGCTGGCAATGCGTCAGCAAGCTCTGATACCAAGGAGTCACTTTATTTTATTTTACTTTTTTACATTGGCCAAGGTTATTTTTTTCTATTCATAATGTGAAAACTTATCTGAAACTTTTTAATGTGACAAAAATGCAAAAGCAGAAGAAACCCGTAAGCCAGAAAGTACTTTCTCGCCGCACTGTGGATGTTTCAATGATGAGCTGCTACAGGTAGCAGCTCCCCACCTCCTCTTCCACCCAACCTGTCCAAAACACCCCCAGCCCACACCACCTCCCGCCCCCTCTGTATCTGATTAATCCACTGTTTGGTTAAGTCCCCCACCCGCCTGCGTCTCCCCTGTTGTTTTCCTCAGCCGAAGGTGGGCCGGCCTGATGCCTAGAGACTACTGGGATTAATGCTGCAGACTGACACTAATCTCAGACTGGTTGAGGCTTTGGAGAGGCAGCGCATACACCCACTTCACTCTCCCTATCGAAATGCTCTCGCATTTGTGGCACCAATCCGCCAGGCTTTCAGCACCCGGGGAGGGATTTGCGTGGTAGATTTTCCTGCTCATTGCTCATCTCATGGGCGATTTGATTGGATTTTTTTTTAACAGCTGATACATGATTCTCTGGAAATCCAAATTTAGGATACTCTATATCCAAATAAGCACTCGTGAAGCATGTTTGTGTCTAAAATTAAACATTTAAATTGAGTAGCAACTCAATTTGAGGTGAGTGGTAATATTAGATTGTGTGTATCTTACGTGACTTATTGATGAGTGCTGCCTATGCTGAATTATATCCACTGCTTTTATCAACTTCAGGAGCTTCAGCTGTCACTATATTTAGCCTATATAGCCTGTGTTTCCATGGCTACAACAGTTCAAGAGCGGGAAAGACACCAACCCTATAAAAATCTATTTTTGTGAGATTATGTTGGCATGTGTCAGAAGAATATGCACCTGCACCCCAGCATAAATTTACACCTTAACTGCTACCTGCATCCTGTTTAAATAAGCTTCCCAAAACACGTTTGTTTATTTTTTTATATATTTTTTGCAATTAAAAAAAAAAACAAAAAAAAACACAGATTTGTTGTTCATTTTGAGGATTTTTTTTTCCATGACAATGCTGGTTTTGCATCCCTAAATATTGGATATTTAACTGGAAGGAGCCAGAATTTAGCAAGTGACACTTTTGGTGAGTTTCATGAATTGCCATTGGTTTTTACATCACAAAGCTGCTGATCCAACTTAAGGTCCGCTCCCTAATAGTATAAATCTGGAAAAGCTGACCTTGACTCCCCCCTTTTTCCCTGACTCCCATTTTCTCAGATCACGATGTTCTCAGAATAAAGCCGCACTCCGAGGATGGTGACGACACCCCCCCCCCTCTCTCTGTATAGTTTGCAACACAGCTGAACAACCCAGTCGGTTCGTGTTGCCACTGCACTCGTCAAAAGGCCAGGCCAGTGCTGGTACCTCGCTGTTTGGAGTAAACACGAAAAAAAGTCAGAGGAAGGCAAAGAAAGTTCCAAAACATGAGATTAGGGAGAATATTGTTAAAGTGGACATTTTAACTCAGAGCTGCATCGTCCCTTTCTTATGCTTCTGTGAAGTCAAGACGTTTGTAGGAAAGTAATGAACTTGAGAAACGCTGCCAGGTCACACCGACGTCTTACATTTGAGTTGAATGCGCTCTGTGTAACATTCCATATTAAGTAGTTTAACCTGTGTTATTTATGATTTGTGTAAACAAAAATGTTTTTTATACATCAGCTAAAGCATATTCATTCTAATCGTTCCATTGTGTTCTGGTTCGCATCTTAGGATAGTCAAATTTATTTCTACACCCAAAAGTGATAGATATAGAAAAACATATATATGTATATGCTGAAAGAAAGAAAATAAGAAAAAGTCCTTAGCATAAAGACGTAGCAAAGATTTCTTTGCCGATTTTTCCAGTTTAAAGGAGGACTGCTGTAAGAAAAACAATACATTGCAGAACATTTTTCTGTCCATGTTAAGAAGCGATAAGTTTTTCGCTAAGCTCCTTTTGGTTCTACAGCAGTGGTTCTTAACCTGGGTTCGATCGAACCCCAGGGGTTCGATGAGTCGGTCTCAGGGGTTCGGCGGAGCCTCTGCCGCGGAGGTAAAGACACACTTGTGTAAAGTCGTGATGACGCCCCGCTTTGCCATCACTTGCTACAGAGGATCACGTTACATTGCTTAGCCAATCAGTGCTTCCTGGACAGTCAGCTCAACTTTGCTGAAAACACTGACTACATTTTGAAGAACTGTTCTCAGGGACTCTACCTTTTAAGAAGAATTAGTGATCTTGGGGTGACCCAACTAGGATCTAGTTGGGTCACCCCTATATCTTGAATTTTGGGGGGGGAAATCATATTTTATTTATCATTACAGAAGGGTTCAGTGAGTGCGCATATGAAACTGGTGGGTTAAGAACCACTGCTCTAGAGTGTGTAAATGCACCTTTTGTGTGTGTTGCTGAAATGTTTGTTATCTTGTGGGTGTGTCTTTTGGAAGCCATCTTGGAACCCTGCCAAAGGGGGAGGCCCGCCCCAAACCCAGCTCGGTGATGAGAGCTGGAGCCTGATTGGTTGAAGCTTAAAGTAATTAAAAGAACACAATGGATTGGTAAATTGTGTTTACATTGTATCTGTGAAAGTTAACTTTGTTTCCTTCCACTCCCCTTCCCCTCCCACAATGTGGAAGGTTGAGGTGATTGGCTGGTGTAAATTGAGAAGGCGGGGTTTATCTAGTATATATGTGGACTTTGGATGTAGCAGGAGGACCAATGGGATGGCTGCCATTTTTTAAATCTTCTGTGTTGCACCAGACTTAATAAACCAGCTTTGTTTGCTGTCCAGCCAAGATTGACTGACTTCCCTTTCCACACCTCACCTCTTGGCATAACAGTTTATTTTTTGCAAAGATGATGATTGAGTTAGAGATTTCACTGAGTGGTTCCAGATGACGCGTCAATGTCCATATGTGGTAGTGTCTCTCCCTTTTTACAGAGGTGTGGGAATCTTTTTGTCTTTTGGAAAGTTTGCTTAAAGTTGTTTGTAAAAGGACAACAGAGAAAAAATAAGTATCTATTTTCAAGATTTCAGATTTTACGGCTATGAAAACATAACATTTTCCCTTCTGATTTTTGTTCTCTTCTTTTTTAATTTTCAAAATGAAATGAGTTTCTTGAAAGAATGCCATAAAACCGAACTGCCAGACCTCTAGGAGTCAATTCCTTAACCCGTAATAGGGCTAAATGAGAAACCCAGAAAAACTCCGCTTTAATATGCGACTTTCTGTGCCTCGTCTTTTTATGCGGGTCACTGGTTTCTTCTTTAAAGGAGCTCTTTCAGGTGCAGCCATAGGAGGGATTCCAGCTTGAACCGAACCGGTGGCCTTCGTAGAGCGGGTCGTAAATCCGCCTCCCTCCTCCGGTCTTACTGCCGACGTCATTGTCAATCTGGTACAACATATTGGCCTCCTTTTGCCCCAATCAAGATTTATAACACATTTTACAATAAAGTCCAGCTGGACGTCAAACATAAGCGACACATTGAGGAGGGCAAATATGGCCCGGGCCTCCTGATCAATATAACAGCTGGCCCTCTGACAGCTTAACAGAATAGATAAAAATGGCCAAACGTATACGCATATGGCGCATAGGACGAACTCGCTTTTGCTGTCATATAACCTGAGTTGTTACCGGTTTTGTTGCTTCTCTCCAACATGCATAGAATCATGTGAAACTGTCAATGCCTTAAATAAATTCATGTGTTATCCTACACCGTTTGAGCCGACTCCGGCCTGGCGAGGTGAACATTTTACGACTTCTTTTCATCAAAAAAAAAAAAAACTATTGAATTTGTCCCTATTTTGTAATTCAAAATAGGGAGAAATGCAAAGAAAAACATGGTCCTAAGTAAACACAGAAATGTTTTTGACAGCTGCTGAATTTCAACCAGACAACCAGAGTCCTGACGGGTTAAACAAAAACGTGGAAAATAAATTATATTTAGAACTAAAACATTTCAATTTTTCTCCTCTTGTTGATTCTACACACCCTGCACTGTCATGCATGTGATTCTTTTCCCTCACCTTGCTCTTATTATCTTACATTTAGCAGCTGTAGCCCACATTAAACATCACCTACGCTCATGCTGGCCTCAAAGCTTACCACCTGGATTGTTAAAGGAAAAAAAAAACTTCACCTGAACTGTTTTTCTTTCATCTTTGGTGGTTCCTGGTGAATAAATATATCCCTTCAGACTGGTTCCCACTATTTTTATGACTTTTCTGTTTGAACCCCACCTGTCTTTGTCATAATCCGAGTTCGGACGATTGAAAGGGAGGTCTGTTTCTGAGTTCCCTATGTGGTTAGCAAAGACCCAGAATATTAAAAATAGTATTTGTGTAAAGCTTTTATAAAGTTTCATACTAATAGAAAAAAAGCAGGTTTTTTTCATATCACTGAGAAAGTATGAGGTTGACATCATAGGGGGAACATTGCTTAATTTTTATGACAACATTCCTTGCATTCCTCTCTCAACAATAGATATTCTGAAGTCCGATTTCTGGCAAATCAGCCTGTTTACACTTCATTGTCAGATCTTGGTTTAGTCACAAGAATTAGCAAGAATGGTGAGAACAGGAACTATGGCTTTCTCCACAGCGGCCACGCAAATCCACAAACAACTGGAAAGGAATCTGAGCGGGAACAATCCGAAGTCACCCCGTGAACCTGTGGGTTCTCTCACTGAAAGACAAAGGGACCTATTGGGATGGCGGCTGCACAAGCTCGCCCACGAAACCCAAATTCAAGTTTTTTTAGTCACAGAAGCACACGCAGACATTGACCTATGAGCATGAACTTACATTTTGCCGGTCAGGAGAACTGTTGTGCCGCTGGAAAGCGAAAGACCTTTCACGCAACACCGTAATAAATGCAAGATCCGAGCTTGCCTTTAGGAAAATGAAATAGTTTCAGGGTGAACAGCTGGTAGCAGCTGGTTTGTTGCAGGCTCAAGTTGCTGCCTTGCCTTGCATTAGAGTGTAAGGACACAATGCTTTTCCAACAAGGCGTGTTATAAATAAAACCACAGAAAGCTTTTGTTGACAGCAGTTTAAGCACAACTATTGCAGATGTCTGTATGTGCAGACATCAAACAGCATGCGCTGAAATATTTTAAATGGTGCTGTATTTGCTCTTAACCACTTCACCAAACTGTGGTACAAGTACTGCTGGTGCTACTTTGGCATCCTTTGGGGATAATCAAAAGACAGTTTGGCTCTAATTGCAAAAATATCCCACTGACTGCGATGTAGTGGACTACAACTAACAAGAAAGTGCTGGTGGATATTTGTGTTTTTGTTCCATCGAATAAATTTCACTTAAGTTTATTCATATAGCACAAGTTCATGACAAATGTCATCTCGAAGCATTTCAGAAGAAAAATGTCAAATTCATTTCAATTACACATAAATTAAGCAATTGATCAAACTCAAACCCACACAATCTGATCAACCGTAGATTCAGCTACAAACAGCTGAGAGTTATTTGGAACAAAATCATCGAATGTAAGAAAGTCGTATCGATTTCACTGAGTCGTCAATTTTGCCATCTGCCGTAATCTCATTTGGTTGGCTTCCCAACTGATAATCTTCTAGAACCAAATTAAAACACCAGTGGATTTTGCTAATTGATACGTTAGCTTACTGATAGTGATGGATTTTTCATAATCAAAACCCAACATGCTCACTAAAGAAGGAGCAACGTCTTTGGGTTTGAATTGGTTGGAAAAATACAACATTCCCTTTTGAAAATCTTTCCACGTTAAACTTAATAACCCTCCAAAACACTACTAACGATCCCTAGGCCATTTGTCGATACCTCGGTTTGTGAGATGTGTACCCAGAGCAAGCAGCACTGTAATAAAACAAAAGCCATCTGACATAGGCGATACTGTAATAAAGGTCAGTTTTATGAAAAGAAAAGGCCATAAGTACCCTCTCCTCTCTATTCAGTGTGGAGTTTTTTTGTTTTGTTATCGTCTCTGCTCACCTGTTAAATACATCAACTGTGGTTGTCGCACTTTTTTATTGCCATTTCATGTTACCTTGACTGAAACAGATGGCTATAAAACGAGATAAGCGAGGCAATATCCACGATTAAAACCCATCACCGGCACCAACTAAAGAGCACCAACCTGGACTAAAAAGCCAAAACAAAAACAAACAAAAAAAGAGCACAAGGCACAAAAGTTCAAAGTGCACATGACAGCAACAGATTCCTCCTTTGGTACAAAAAAAAACAATCAGAAAGAACCATCAAGCATGTTATGTCAATGAGTAGCGGAAGGAGAAGTAGTGCTATATAGACATTAGAATACAGTCTGCCAAACCAATGCCATTGTGTCTCTGTGGACCCGCTGCAGACAACAGGTGTGTCAATATGACATGCATTCAGCCAGTCTATCATGTCTGCCTCCCATGAACACTGCACAAATATAGACGATCTCCATTTTCACTGTCGGTTGTGCACAGTTTATCGGTGGAAAATGACAGATGACAAGCAAACACGCTGAAATGAAATGGAGCTCAGAGAGAAAATAATAAGAGACACTGTCCAAGTCTTGGTTTACGGAATATCATCTAAAATAGGACTGGGGTTGAATGTAGTTTTTTTTTGGGGGCGGGGGTATTTATTCTTATTTGTAAGTTGAAACAATACTGTTTAAACATTGGCAGCTATAAGCGTTTTTTATGACTGTCTAAGGCTGACTGCTTCTTATCGCCACCAAAAAGCAGATAAATGGTTAATTTCGTTTTATTATCATTATTCCATAAGTCTCATAGAAATGTATCTTAAACAAAGATGTTGAAAGTCAGGCTTGGTAAATCCCAAAAGCCTTTCAACCACATTTAGGTATCAAATTACATCTTTAAAATATAAAGATCTTTTGACGCTGAGCTTTAACCACACATTTCAAGATGTGAGATGGCACAATGCAACGTGTTGATGCTTTGATATTAATTAATTAAAAAATATATATACTTTATTAAGACCAAAGAAAAATTCAGAGTTGCTGTAGATGCTAACAGCAACAGGCAGGCAAAGTGGCAAAACAGGCTCAGCAAATAGAACATAAACTTGTGTAAAAGCAAAAGAAAAAATTCACTTTAACTTTTAATTTTAAACTGTATGTGTACGCTTGTGTTTTACACATTTTTGTGAAAATATTTTTTTCTTGATTTTCTTACGTTTCTCATTTTGTAAGCGTAAGTTGGATCGTGATACTTTAGAAGGAAGAAAGTAAAAGCAAAAAGTGTAGTGCAGTAAAACTACTCCTAAAGGATTTTTTTCTTTTCCAAAAAGTTAATGAAGTAAATGTAACTGAGTAAATATATATTAGTGATATATTAGTGTAGCTATTGAAGTTTGGTTTCCCTGCTCCTTTTGATGCGCTTGGACTCCTATCACCCACCAGATGGTACAAATGAGAGAAATGGGCGATCGGATAACAAATACTTTAAATCAAATTATAAAGACCAAGTAAAGTGCCATTGGAATGCTGAGGGAAAACGCAAAAAAAGGAAAAAAAAAAAAGAGAAAAAAATAAACATTTTTATTCTAGAGAAAAAAACAATCTTTTTGCGCCCGCATTTTCCGTAAAGCTTTTACGCTTAGAACTAGGCGTATCTTTCCTTTTGATATACTGGCTGAATCATCTCAATCCTGAGAACCTGGAGCTTGAAATAGCCTGATTCTCCTAAAGGCCACAAGTAAGAGAACGAGAGAGAGAGAGAGAGAGAGAGGAGGGGTGTAGAGGGAAAAAGAGGGATGGAGAGAGGGAGAGTGCTGATTTGCATACAGCTGAATAGTTATGTCTCCCGTCCCGCACAGAACACCCGCATGAGGGCGAGAGAGGGACACGCGCGACAACAATAGGAGGCACGCTGCTGTTAACCGTAAAACGTATGGGTGGGCACGAAAGGGCACACGCCAGGTACAAGACGAAACACGCCCACAGTAGCAGTAAAAAGCAGTGATTTAACGTAAGCGCCAACAATCGTGCGTAAAATCAAAGGATTGCTCATGTTTTCTTGAGGCCATTGATCACATTCTAAATCAAAACACATCTTTCAGATTGCATCGGTTTGGCGTCTAAAAGCATATACAATTAACCAATTGTACCACTGGACTTCAGTTGGTTTAACTTTGAAGTTGGTTTACCGTTTAATTTTATTTCTGTTGCCATTGTCTGTGATCCATCCCCCGGGGAGACTCCCATGTGCGCCCTGTCAGAGTGCTGTCTCCGGACGGACGCGTGGTCCCCAAACCTGTAGTGAGGGGCTGATTAGGCGTGCAATTGAGTGGAACCAACTGCGAAAACAGTACACGAAGAAATACCCTAATTGAATTGATCCTCTCTACACTCAAAGTTTTGTTTCCTCTTAGATTGTCCCCGTGCGTAAAGCATCCCAGTGTGCGCACTCGGTTGTAAAAAAAAAATAAAATAAAATAAAAAATTAACAAATGTTCCGGGTTCGTTAATAGTGGTGGGGCATCTCATTGCCATAGAGAATTAAATCTGGATAATTGTTGTTAGGGTAGAAAGGAAGGGGGTTGAATATGTGAACGGGGGCGGTGCCATGTTGGGTGAGTGACAGTTTATGTAATGAGCCGCGCAGTGTACATCTATATATCCAGGAGGAGACGCTCTACTGTTCATTCACTAGTAATAAGGAGGCTGATGAACGTCCGTGGCGCACTGGCGCACCGAGTTCAGCACCAAAACAAGCTTTGAGCCTTTACACGCACTCAGCGGAGGGACACACTGTGGAGTATACACAAGGAGAGGACGCCTGCTGACCGAAAAAGACGCGCGGCTGTGGATATTCTGGTCTTCCCTCGGCTTCTGGATAACTTTGAGATTTTGGGAACCGTTCCTCTGGACCGTTTTTGACGCGCGGCAACAAGGAGCTTTCGGAGGATTTATGTGTGTTTTTTAGATTGTTGCTTTTTTTTTTTCTTTTTTTTTTTTTTTTTTTTTTTTTTTTTTTACATTATTTTAGGTATTTGGCTCGGGAGTTTTTGAGGTAGATCTGCATGAATTTAAAAACCACAAAGGCTTGCTGGCAAACGGGAACGCGTGCACGCCCAGCTGCAGGACTTATTTCAAAATTTGCCTGAAGAACTACCAGGCTGTGGTGTCGCCAGGTGACTGCATCTTTGGGAGTAGCGAGACACCGGTGCTGGGGACGAACTCTTTCAGCGCCAAGGACAGCGGCACTTTACCCAGACCCATTCAAATCCCCTTCAAGTTCGGATGGCCGGTAAGGGCGTGGAAGGCGCGCAGCATAAATGCATCCCCGTTATTATTTTTGTGTCATAGCATCGGCCCCTATTGTGCTGTTTTGTTGTTGTTGTTGTTGTTGTTGTTGTTGTTGTTGTTGTTGTTAACGGGGGAGCAGCTGTGCGTTTTTTGGGAGCGCACCGGTTATTGGTCCGCTCATCTAATCCATGTCATTAGGTAATGCTCTGGCGACGACCAGATTGCGCCGCTACGACGTGGCTCACTTTAAAATCTGCAAGGGCCCATACGCTGTGCTGTATGTGGTTCACTGTAACTCATAAATCTCTCCATGCATCCTAACTGTAATACATTTGAACTGCGACACAGAATCAGAAAACAACAACAACAACAACAACAAAAAACATTACATAAACATTTAAAAGTTGTGAAATTATAAACTTAACAGTTTCACCGACTGCATGTGTTTTTCTCCTCAGGGGTCATTTTCATTAATTATTGAGGCCTGGCATTCACCTTATGGAAATCTACCTGTAGGTGAGTGCAACATATACTACCACAGGAGGGAGCTCTCCTTAGCTTTTTTTTTTTTTTTTTTTTTTTCCTGTATCCTATTCACAGATACAAATTAAAACATGGCTATGTTTAATTCGAAGGGGGGTAATTAAACATTTACTTCTTAATCATAATGCTAAATGTGAATACTTTGAGACATTTTTCACGCCTCTGCGTCCCTTTATTTTGAACTTCAGAGCACCTTTTTCATTCTTATGCCCAATACAATTGAACTTCCTCTAGTTTTATTTTTGGCGTGGGAAAGAGCTGTGGGCTCTTGGTGAGAATACACAGCGCCTGCCAAAACCCCCTGACTACATCTTCCTGTATTTTACACCTTACTCTGTTCTGCCCTTTGGAAGAGGGGACTGGGCCTGGGAATGTTTTTTTTTTCTGCTGACAGGAAAAAAAAGAGGAAATTTCGACCTGAGTTTATCTTTCATCTCAGCTATATGGGATTTGATAAGGGATGCAGTTTGGGTGCTTGGCAAGTTATTAAGATGAAACTGGATTACTCTTTGACCTAATCATCACAAGACAGTGGCACTTTTAAAGATAAATAAATACATTTTACTATTTTAATTTCTTTCTAATTGATCTTTCATCTTTTACAGATACCAACAATCCAGACTTTATGATTAGCTTTTTTGCCATCCAAAGACAGTTGGGCGTAGGAACCGACTGGTCCCAGGACACACAAACCGAGAAGCAGACGGAGCTCAGATATTCCTATCGGTTCATCTGCAACGAGAGCTACTATGGGGAAAGTTGTTCCAAAAAGTGCACGCCCAGAGACGACCGGTTCGGTCACTACACCTGCACCAGGGACGGTCAGCTGTCCTGTCTCCCCGGCTGGAAAGGGAAATACTGTGAAGAACGTAAGCCGAACCTTTTGGTCTCTCGCCTGGCTGGCTTTCTTCTGGTTGCGATATAAACTGAAAGTCTTGGTTTGAACTTAGCCGCTGATATTTATTTTCTAAACTAAGATTATGAGCCATTAGATGCTCCCTGTGCAGTTTGACTTTCTTATTGTATTTATGCCAAGAAAAGAAGTCACAGATAAAGATGTCATCCCCACTGAAGTCCAAGGAGATCTTCAGCCAGAGATTACCTAATAATACCTTTGTCTGTCAGGCGGTTTTGTTGTGGAATGCTCCTTGATGGCCCATTTCTATCACATAATTCTGAAATGTAACTGGTTGTGGGATTGTAAACACAACATTGAGCTGGTTGGAACCCACTTGACCACATTGCAGACCCACACTCTGAAAAGCTCCAAATGAGCCCACAGGAGAGCCCCTGATGTCATTTTAGTCCAAAAATACCAAAGGCCTCCCATCAGCCCCCTCCCCTTTCACCAAAAACAAATTAATCAAAGAGTAGATTGGAAGGAGGCACCGTGAGAGTAATAGCTACCATGTGCTGGATATGTGACCACACGGGTGACAGCGGATCTGTCATCCGTGTCACACTGGTGGCGAAAGAGAAACTGGCATGCGCTATTTTGACCGTGGCGCCAAATTCTAACCAGATGGGCTCACGTGTTGCAATTACGCACACACATCAATCGTGCGTGACTACAGAAAATATACATGGGAGAAGACAGATTGAGCATCTTTCAGACACCATAATTTCCCCTCCGCTCCCACACTCCCATGGATGGATGTGAGCAAGACTGTTCATTTGGGTGTAGTGTAACTTACACTTAGAGACTGCTGAGCCGGCACAATGCAAAAGCAAACAAAGCAGCTGTTGAGAGGACCCAAACCAACCAACAGGGGGCACCAAAGAGAACTAGAGTTGACACATGCTTTACAATGTACTTTTTTTTCTAAGTAAATCAGAAAATTGTTGTTGAACAGGTTCACATTTTGGAAGTAGGCCACATAAACTAGCCTAATTAAGGACAAACTACCTAATGGAGTGTCAATATTTTGACACAAAAGTATCTCAATTATTTCTTTAAAGGTCCAAATGAAAATGGAGGCATAGTCTGTGAGATAGCTACCATTTTCTACCAACACAGCAACTAAGGCATCCTTTCTGTAAGATTAAAAACTACATTTGTTTTGATATTTAAGATATTTAAATGCCATCAATCCATAAATCACATGAAGCAACACACATTTGGTTACTGTGTAGCAAACAATATTTTTTAGTTGTAAGCCATAATAATGCTTATGCAAGATGTGTAATGCATAAACATTCAAACATTGATGATAAAAACAGAGCCAGTCCAAGGCACAAGGGTGCTAAGCCGCTGTTTAGGGTCCTTAGGTCTGCAGGTGCCCCCTATGCATGCCGGATTTGTAACATTAAGATAGAAATGTCAAAACTTTGAAATTAAGTTGCATTTAATGGACCTACTTTTAATGAGAGATTAATGAGTAGCAATTTTAAGCCATTAAAAAGAATCTCTCAAATTTGTAATTACTTTGGATTTAAAATACTTTAGAAATCACTAGTCGTAGCATTACAAAGGGAAATATTTGTGGTTTTAAGTAATTTTCAGTTTATCTTTCAATATTTTTTTCTCTATGCAACAAAGTTTGTTGTGAAACATAATGCTCTGGAAATGAGCTTCCAGAGCATCTGAGTATATCTGGAAAAAAAAATAACAACATTTACTACTAACTATTTATTTATTTAAAGAATTTGAGTTAAAGAAAAGAAATTGTTGATGTAGAATGTATTTTAATGCACAATACCCAAACAATCAGGCTTGAAAAGTGTAAAATTAGTGGTACTGTAAGAGCTTGTGGGTATTTGAAAAAGGTTTTCCGAAATAAAACTCCGCTAAAGGGAACATACAACATTGAGCGGCCTCAGGGTACAACTCTGGAAGAGCTTTTAACACCAATTGAAACAGAAGCGGAACTTTTCTTTTTTCTTACCTCCCCTCAATGTCCGTCTTATAATGCGATTAAAGTAATCATTTGCGAATTTTCTATTCGTGTAAAAGAAAACTTGGAGTGAACTCTCAATCAGTATAAGCACACGATTTCCCCCTTCAGGGAACACTGTATTCGCGCGTAACATAATCCGCAGGCGGGAAAGAAGGAGGAGGGGGCGCGCGAGCATCGATAGGAGGAGTCCGGGCGACAGCACGCGCCAAGGTTAATCGCGGCATTATTATCCGCCACGCGCCACCGATGTTTAGCCCCTTCCATTGTTGGGCGCGCTGCAGTAGCAGCTGCAAATATGGCTGCGGCGGACCACAAACAACAATAGTGACAGCTGTCTGCTATTGAGAGCAAGCATCTGTTCCGGACTTAAAGCGGGCCGCTTTACTGTCAGCCGCCTGATATGTTGTCCTGCGAATCAGTGTCATGCAAGACCGGTGCACTTAAAACAGGACAAACAAACTATCTGCCCTGCCCACCCGCCACAGACCCCCACCATCTCATCTCTCTCTTTAAGGGGCAGCTGTAACTAGGGTGTGTCGGACAGGTTTAGATTAATGACCAAAGTTAAAACAGACTAAATCCTCACGTACTTCAACACGGACACTCGGAGTGTGCTATTTCGAGAAATTGCCATCTCTTTAGCCTTCATGGTTGTTATTGTGAAGTATTAAAGGATTACCTGACATCTTTACAACCCAGCAGTTATTTTTAAACAATTGTATTTTTCTACAAAGTCAGTGCCTTAGCGCTTATTTTTAAAAAGTGACACATTTGTTTTTTGTTTTTTTCTTTAACTGTAGCTATCTGTCTCGAGGGGTGCAGTGAGAGGAATGGGAACTGCTCCAAACCTGGGGAGTGTGTGTAAGTATCAAATATTATGAAGTGTTGAAATATGTGTTGGGACACAGGCTATGAGAACAGTGTTTGTTGCTTTCACATTTGCTTGTGCTTCTCGTCAAGCATCATAGCTTATTAAAAAGAGAAACTGCACTTTACCAACACAGTCGTCAATGTCCTTAAAAAACAAGATCTGGACTAAAGTAATGAAACAAAGATTTAAAAAGAGACCAGAGGATGTAAGGTACAAAAGCAAAAAAAAATAAATAATTAAATCTAGAAGAATCTAAAACCAGAAAAATATGTACAGTAGAGTATAAAATAAAAAATGTAGTCACAGTCAGCATCATACTAGTTAGAAAGCCAAAGAAACTAAAAGTGTAGTTAACTAAGATTTCAGCAAAACAACCATAGCTTCCAAATTTGCTTTAAAACCATTAAAAGAAGAGTAGTAGAGAAGCTATTTTAGTGTAATCCAATAAAAGAGGTTCAGATCTACCAAATTGTGAAAATGACACATTGCTCTCACTAACTTCTCCTCTTCCCACGTTCCCTTCCCGTCATTGCCCCATCCCATTGACTTGCTCAGCACCAAGAATAATTTCCACACTCAACCCCGTCCCTGGGAGAAATTCCTCCTCAAGTTTCTGCTCCTCTCGTTTTAGACATAAATCCATCATTTGCAGTGCAAAAACTGTCCCTGACTGGGAATAAATACTTGAGATATAAAACAATGTGGTGCTCCTTCTTTGGCTCAGGTGGTTTGACAGAAGTTGCAGCACAAGCAACGTATAAAAACAATATTGACTACGCATAACAATTGATCTATAATTATAAGTTGCTTATTCATGATTTTATATTGCTTCAGCGAAAGCCTATTGCTGCAGTGAATTCAATCATCATGCAACATCAATGGGATTTAACTGTGACGGAACATCTGCTAATGTTGCAGAACTGCCCTCTGATTTCTTTAGGTTCTTGCCAGTAAATTCCTAACTAAACCATAACACATGGTTGTTTGCTCTTAATCAATCAAAGTCAATAGCTCGCGTGTTTAAAACAGTTGATGTTTTGTAGTTTTGTAAACAAAGAAACTCTGACGCTCACTCTGAAGAGAGTAATCCAGAAACATCTGTTGTCATTTCTTCAGATGCAGGGAAGGCTGGCAGGGCACGTTCTGCGATGAGTGCAGGAAGTACCCGGCCTGCAAGCACGGTACCTGCCAGCTGCCGTGGCAGTGTAACTGCCAGGAGGGTTGGGGAGGCCTATTATGTGACCAAGGTATGCCACACACAACTTTTACCACTTGTTTCTTTTGAGAAAAGATGCTCTCATGTTACTGACTTGAAAGCATTAGTAAATTAGGTTTCCCCTAAAGCGTATTCAGAGCTTTCCTCCCTTTGCCTCTCTGTAAACAAACCCTCTTTTCTGCCCTCCCCTCTTCAGACCTGAACTTCTGCACCCATCACCATCCCTGTTTGAACGGTGCCACCTGCATGAACACAGGCCAAGGGAGTTACACGTGCACTTGCTTGCCAGGATTCACAGGGGTTAACTGTGAGCTGGAGATGCAAGAATGCGACAGCAACCCCTGCAGGAATGGAGGCTTATGCACTGTAAGTAGACTGAATAAGGGATTATACCTGCCGATTGTTGCTTGTGCTATTTGAGGCCTGCATTTTATTTTTATTTTTTTCTTGTTGCATTTCTTCAGAATTTGGAGACCGGGTACAGGTGCACATGTCTCCAAGGTTTTGAGGGCTCCCACTGCGAGCACAACCTGCTGACGTGTGCTGACTCCCCGTGCTTCCACGGCGGCAAATGCTGGGAGAAAGACAATGGCCGCAGCTACATGTGCGAGTGTCCTCCCGGCTACACCGGACTCAACTGTGAGAAGAGAGTGGACAAATGCACGTCGCTTCCCTGTGCTAATGGTACGGTCTTCCTCTGCTCTTTGGCCTCCCATACCCCCCTTTTCTGAACTTCCCCTCGCTACCCCTCTGTTTCCCCACCACCAGGCTTTTAAATTCCTGCTGCTGGAAGCAGTGTGGAACAACAGGAATTGTTGGGAACTTGGTGTCTATTGTCTTCCACGTAAACATTCGGCAGCTCGGAGCAACGGCTTGTAAATGTCACCACAGCTTGCTGCGGTTGTTGGTGAATGGCGATAAATACCCAAACACAGTTCAGTTTTGTGTCTTCTTGTAAACATGCATCCCTCTAAGATATTGTTCTCTGTTGAGGACAACAATACACAGTATTGTGGTCCCAATGGATTTGACAAAGATGTGTGAACCCAAGAGGGATCAAGTTCTTTGTGATTTTGAAATGTTTGTCACTGAAGTTGTTTCTCACTATGAAATGTCTATACTTAGTCATCATTGTCCATTTCGTCCTTGTTAGGTGGCCTGTGTCTGCTCCAAGGTGGCATGCGCATGTGCAGCTGCCGCGCAGGATTCACCGGACAGCGGTGCGAGATCAACATCAACGAATGTGCTGGGAACCCATGCCTTAATGGAGGAACCTGCCAAGACCGAATAAATGACTATGCCTGCATTTGCCCCGCGGGCTATGGTGGACGAAACTGTGACAGAATCCTGGACGAGTGTTTCGTACGGCCATGTCTCAATGGAGGCATTTGCACTGCAGGCAGTGGTCCAGGGAAGACTCCGGCGGTCTGCACCTGTCCTCCAGGCTACACCGGGCCTCGGTGTGAATCCTTCGCCACCTTCACCTCTCCGGTGACGGGCGACGATGGCTTCCAGTGGGCGGCGGTCTCTCTGGCAGTGGGTCTGGTGGCCCTGCTGGTTCTACTGTGCATGGTGGGATTTGCTTTGAGGCACATCCACAGGCAGGCACGGCGCCAAGGAGCAGAAACGGAGACTATGAACAACCTTTCAAAGGTGCAAAGTGATAACTTGATCCCAGCGTCGCAGCTGAAAAACACCAACCAGAAACTCAGTCTGGAGGTGGACTGTGACTCAGAAAAATCAAACTTTATCCACAAAAACTATCACTTGGACTCTTACAACTCTAAAACAAAGGATTTTAAGGATGAAAACTCACAAGAAGATAAAAGTCTTATTTATGACAAGAGCTTAGAAGATAAAATGCCTTTGAGCAGAATGTACAGGTAAGGGGAAACACTCTTTCAAAATAACACTTTCGGGATTTTTTTAAGGGATGTTCGGTTAAGAGGTTCTAAGCATTTAACACTTTCAGTAGATAAATCTTTTTGTCTCTTCAAGTCCAGGAAGATAAAGCTAACGGCTAGTCCAGGATGGTCCAACGTCAAAGCATGCTTATGTAACTCAAATATGAAAAACATCTTAGCAATTTACATAAATACTATTTTATTAATCTTTTAACTGAAAAGGTTCACTGCATTATCATTATTTTTTTCTTTTATATTACTCAGTGTAAGTGAAAGCAACTTATCGGAGATTGGATTTGTTTTCTTCTTTAGTCTTGACCTTCTCTGACTAGCCATTAGCTTTAACCCCAGACTTAAAACAAAAATAATAGCCAAGAAACACCTATATAGTCATCTACTACAGAGAATAAACTGGCTGTTTATAACCTTTTAATACAACTTCCCTTCAAATAATCTGAAGAATACATATAAAGCACACAAACTGCATCAATGATGTCCTGCTACGGTAGAAATGCTAAGAAGATTTCCCTCTTACTTAAGGCCAGGATTTTGTTTGTGTGAACACATCAGCTTATTGTTTTTACTAGCTCGGAAGGAAAACTTTACTTTGTTCCTCACCTGCAGTTGCTAACACACGGTTGTCCCTTGTGAGTATTGTTACATTAATACAACTTTCGCTTTGTGTTTGAAGTGAAAAGCCAGAGTGTAGGATATCAACAATATGTTCCTCAAGAGACTCCATGTACCAGTCGGTATTTGTTATAGCGGAGGAACGGAGGGAGTGCGTCATAGCAACTGAGGTAAGCGTTTTCTTGGATTTTAAACGCATTGCTTTGTCCCAAGTGTCCTATCCCTCAATAATCATCAGGCTATTTATGGAAGAGCTGTAGATTTTTGGAGTTAAGATTGGGAAACCCCATATATATATGCATTATTGGTTTCTGTAAGTTAGAATGAATGTTCTTTATCTTGGCCACATGATAACCTAAAATCCTTATGCATAATGTTTTCTCACACATTTTTGGCTCTGCTTGGTCTCAAAGGTACCATGTTTTATTTTTGTGGCATTTGGCGAAATTCTTTTTATCTTTCCAAGTTAAATATAAAAGAAAATAACTTATGAACTGTTACGACACTTGGAAAATCTTTTGTTTTAATTGATTCATACAGTTCAGAGCAACCAAACAGACTTGGTTTTTACTCTAATTTCATTTTCGCCTCTTTGTTTCTCCCACAGGTATAAACTGCGAGGGGTCAGAGAAGCTTTGGACGCGTAACTGAGACACAATCGAGGCAGAATGTAATGTTCTGGATTGTTTACAAAATGCTGAGAGGAGTCCGGGGATTGTTTTAGATGCTCATCGCTGCTCTGAAACACTGAAGAACTGTTGAGGGCCGAGACGTTAGCCCTGTAAAGAAATCGAAACACAGCAGAAGGAGGACAGGGCTGACCGACCTAGTGTCGACCAAGTGTTTGTGTGCAAAGAGTGTACAATGATGGACCTTCCCTAAGTGGATGGACGGCAAATAAGACTGACCAGATGTGGTCTGAAGATGGACAAAGCATCTGGGAAATGCTCGTTTGGAATCTCAGCCAACCTGGACAGCTAAAGGAAGGAAGAAAAGTGGATATTTGCCCCTCGTATCTGACCTGGCCTTGTTTGATAATCATGATGACTTTGAAAGCCAACCAATCAGAAATAAAAGGTGCCTAAGATCTGACTCTCCAAATCACCCCACCCCCTTCTGCCCCCCCATTGCTCCCTCCTCAATAATCACTCCTGCCAGCTTTGCCTGCTATGCAAGACTCAGGGTCGAAAGGAGTGAATTCACCCGCTGTCCCCAGTCCAACGTCGGCAACAACGAGAGCTACGAATATGCGAAAATATCCCTCGGCTGTTCATCGCGTTGAAAAAAGAAAGGACTAGTTGGACTTGGTCAGCGCAAGGGTGGAGATTGTATGCAGCCCAAATTCACTACAGAAGCCTTAAAAAGAGGGGGTTTCAATGCTAAATTTGTGCCCTTTTCTGTTCTTTGTTCATTTGCACTACCATAAAAAAGAAACCTAGAATGGAAAACAAGAGAACACTTTTTAATCAACAGGGATTTCGCGAGAAAAACCACAGGAGCCCAACAGTCAGCGCAGTGCCAGCAAAAACCCAGAGAAAGTGTGCATAGGAATGTGTTTCTTATGCAGGCTCACTGAAAAGACAAAAGTAACTGAGTCAAAAGGAGAAGGAAAAGACTGTCACACCACTGCCTGCCTATAGTAAATTTCAAAAAAGTAGAAAAACCAATAATGTAATTTTTTTTAAATGATTATTTTCAGAGTTTAATTTAAATATGACACTGCTCTTTATATGTTTTATAATATTATTTTGTATATAATGCATATTTATAAGGACCAAACTTCTGAAGAATAAAACTGTTTGTCACTAAATGGAAAAAAAAAGAAAGTTATTTTTTTTGAGGTGCTTTTTAAATAATGACGTTGACCAGAAACGATGCCATGTGTTGTGTGCTTATTTGTATCTGGTTTGAAAGATTTCGAGTTGTGAAAGTCAGCTGTTTCCCTGCACTCGCACATTTTGTAGCGCCTTTTAAGGAAGTGAAACTCGGGATTTTATTTTTATAAATAACGTATTTTAATCTCGAGAGTCAAGATTAAAAAACGGTAAGAACTTTATGCAAAAATAATTTCAATGGGGCAGATAGCTTTGACATCAATAAAACAAAATAAGCATGTACAGTGCAGGCAGCTTATTGCAATGTGTAATTTAAATGAAAAAAATTACTAATAAGAAGCTCTCTCAAATATTTAAGATTTTGTCTTGTATCAGAAGGTCAAGTTTCTGGGTACCATCTTGGTTAAGAGTTATGGCAGAATGGAGCAGGAGATGGATAGATGCATTGAGGTCTTGTCTTGATGTAAATCAGCCTGGTCTGTTAGGGTGAAATCGAACAAAGTCAACACATAAAGTTTATCATGAACAGGAAAACAATACCCTGGATGCGAGCAGCTAAAATGGTCTTCTACTGTCAGACAGCTGCACTCACCCTTAGAGAAAGGGTGGGATCCTCCACATTAAGCTGAAGAGAGTATTTGCATTGACACCAAGGTTCCCCAACAGTTGCATCTGGCGCTTTATTTCCCCAGGACGCACTTAAAGGCCTTGTACCTAATCAAAAACATCTGGCTTCACATATACATAAGGCAGGGTGTCATCAGTGTACCATTCAAAACTGACACATGTCACTGTATCAAAAACATGTACATAATGGTTTTTATTCAAACAACATGACTCCAGTGACAACTAGACTGCAGCGCCCAACAATTCTTGTAGAATCGGTTCTCTTCAGAAGCGATGTTTCTGAAAAAAACTATCCTTAGCTCAAGTCCAGTTATCACATTCGTCTCGGCACACTTTACCAAGACATATCGAGTGTATGTTGGATTCATAAATGCTGTACCATCGATCCTGATTAGATATCCTACTGTCTATAAGAGGTTGGAATCAGTGGTGTCACATGCAGCGTTGAGGTCCAGCCCTAAACACAACGACTAGGTCACATAGAGACAAAAAGCTCCCTTTGCTTATAGCATCACAACCTCGAGTAATTCCTGGAAACGCTTTTGGCTCCTACTCCACTCACCCGCCCTTTCTCTCTCTGTATCTCTCTCTCTCTCTCTGGCCCCTAAATTGGCTTGAAATTCAAATCCGTTTCCAGGGAAACCACCCCCTCGAGCTGGAAATGGTGAAACAAAGCCAAGGCGCGGGGCAAAGGGGAACCTCAAGCCCCTCACCCCTCTCGTAATGCTCGTGTAGCCAGCCAAACAGATGCCGTGTGGGGGGAGCTCGCAGAGTGAGTCTGCGGTGCCATAAAAACAGCAGCATATGCCATGCCTCTCACCTCGTGTGCATGACCCACACTGCGCACAGACCTCCTCCCATAAAAAAAAATAAATAAAAAAATACTGAGGCTCTTGCAGGCTCCCCAACTGCCTGCTTCCCCCCTCAGGGTTAGGAGCAATATTTCAATGCCCGGTACTATACCATCCACTCCAGTAAACAAAGCTGGGGGAGAGGCCCTGGCACGGGTCCCCCACGTCACCAGAGGGGAGGGCCAAACCAGATGGGAGCCAGTGAATCTGGGAGGAATCCACATAAATAAAAAGGAATCTGCTTTAGAAAAGTTGTCAGAACAAACTGATTAATCTAGACAGCTCCAACAGATTGTTGCTCAAAACGACCCCGTCTTGTCTTATTCTTCATCGCTCGTCCGGATTTTTGAAAATACCTTCTGCCTCCAATTAACAGAGATCCTGTAAGAGTCAACACCCACTAATCAAGAGCAGTCAACACTCGGCGTAGAATTTTTATTTTTTTTTTCCGTTTGTTTGTTTATTTTTTTGCCCTCCAAGCGCACATCCTGTCAACAGTTTGACCTGGGCATCCTCATCTCCCAGGTTATAAAATTATGGCAAAAGAAAAAGAAGAAAAGTTTAGAAACGGGAACTTCCTGCTCCGCTCAGGAAAAACTTAGATGCCACCGCAATGATTAATCATCCAGTTAAAGCAAATCGTGCTTTGGTCTGCTACCTGACCCAACCTGATAGCTCTCAAGAGTTTCTTCCCATGGTCACCGTCCTCACACCAATCAGCAGACACACACACACACACACACCCTGGTTCGCACTTGCTAGGGCTCTGCTCTTTGGCCTCTGGGTGTCCATAACACAGGCCGGCATTTTCATTGTATTATAATCACAGCATCCTGTTTGTGACCCAGTGACATCAGTTCCTGTTTCCTCCTTGATTAAAAAATGCAGAACATGCCGGCGAGGACCAGCGGTTTTTCTCACGCATCGATCTCCCTTCGTTCTGCTCTGGCTCGCGCAGATGACTCAAAGTCTCAGGAAGCAACCTCAAAATAATACAAAGAGTTGCAAGCAAACATTCCCAATCAGTGTTTTTTTTTTTTTTTTTTTTTTCACTGAGGAAATGAGTAACTTTTTCTCTCATTGCCAACAGCAACTTTTCCCATTTCGAATGCAGTCGAGGAATCTGGAAGTTCCTCCGTGCTCCTTGCTTTTGTTTTCCTTTTCTTTAAAGAACTGTTGCTTCCACTCAGGAGCTACAGCTGCTTGTCACCATCTTTAAGTTTCTATTTTAGCATTTGTAGTCATTTAATATTTTAGAAATTCAGTAGTTCAATGCAATACATTTGTTTTTTAGCCACCTGAAAACAAATCATGATGGTTACAGCTGCACTTTCAAAATTAAGTTGTTTTGTGTGTGTGTGTGGTTTTTTTTTTTGTTTGTTTATTTTGTTTTGTTTTGTTTTGTTATCTCTGATTGGTTTAACTTAAAATTGTGCTTTACTCTCTTGTTTTTTTGCTGTTGTGTTTGCAGCTGACTAGCAGTCATGCCTCTCCTCAGCTGCAGTTGTCTCTTTAATTAACACTAGGTGTCAGTAATAACCCCAGGCACAGGAAGGAAGTGGTCAGCAGAAAACCAAACAAAACTCCAACCCCTCTCACGTTCTGGCTATTCAAACACCATTCCCCATTAAAAATCATTTCAGTTACAAGAAAAGATGCCTTTCTGTATAAACCCTCTAGAAGATCTGTTTTTGAAACCAGATATTTGCTTCCCCCCCGTAGATAAAGAATCATCATTTTCCCCCTTCTGGAACCAAATCAGTCATTTATTTTCCTCCCGTTTTAGGTTGATTAAGATGACTATAATTACATTTGTTAGCTAAATGCCAGAATAATTACCAAAAGACTTTTTTTTTTTATTTTACTTCAAATTAAGAAGCTTTCATTTTACTGGGTGATTTGAAAATAATAGAATAAAAATAAAAATAAAAACAGTCTTTATTGACCTACAGAGGGGAAATTCAGAATTTGGATCAGACATGTGGATTTCCTTGCACAAGCTTTTCAAATTAACTTGCTAGAGTTTTGGCCCATCCTTCCTGGTTGTGACTCAGACAGGTTTGCAGACTGCCTTGCTCTCACATCTTTTTAGCTCTGCATGCAAATTATAATGGACGAAGGATCAGGTCACTCCAAAATAACATACTTTTTGTCCTTAAGTGTTGTTGACGCTGCCTCCACCGTGCTTTACAGGTGAAATGGTGTTCTCAGACTTGCAACTTTATCCCTTTTTGTCCCTCAAAATGTAAAGGGACCAAAACTTTGATTTATCATACCTTGATATATTAGATATACATACAGTAAAGTTCTAATCTTATTTAACTTTGGGTAGTTGAAGAAGGTTACGTGTCTTTTATCCAGTGGGTGTAAATACCTGGTTTGAGCTGCATCAAATTGATCAATCTGTTTTGTTGACGTCACCTGGCGAGTGAAAGCTTGTTTTTGTGCAGATACGACTGACCTGTCCTCGACCGATAAAGAGGTGTAAGCAGGAAACTACAAAAACAACACCAACTTTCCACAAAGCAGGAGCACTGCCTGGCTCTTTACGCAGCCTATTGCCCTTTCTTATCTGACAAAAGATAAGAAAGCAAATAATCTATTTGCAGATTATTTCTGTGAATATTTCACAGAGACACTGTGGTGTCAGTGAAGTCACTTGCTCCGAGATATGGTGCACATGGAGATGAAAGAGCGAAGCGTGAGGGGCTGCAAGCGCGTGCCTCATAGAGGGTCGTTCAGTCCTTTCCTGGACTGGATCTATGAGGAGATGATACACTTGAGTGGCCTCTTATTAAACAGATAATGCCACCTATTTATAGATAATCTATTTATTGAGCAGAGATGAGCTTGTACTGTTTGCTGTATTTAAGATCTGACGGTAGAGGGAGGTATCTTGGTATGTTTTGAACAAACCCTACAGTTGTTTGGTCATCTCCTCATCCAGTATGTTCTCCATGGTGGCCAGTGGTTGAAAAGAAGTCAGTTTTTCTTTTATCTACTTTTATTTTAGAAAGATTTATTATTCCAGATGGGTAGTCTACGTGAACAAAAAAATAATAATTACCCAACATGTTTTGACAAACAGAACCTGCTCATGTGTGTGTGTATAGAAACTAAAACTAATTTCCTGTTTACTGCATTCTGACCCAGTGGATTGCCACACATATTCCATTGAGTATGTCATGGTGACCCTCTGCTGGACTGAGCAAATACCCGAAATGTCACCAGATATTTATGTGTATAAACACTTCCCTCAACAATTCTCTGCAAGTTCAAGAGGTGTGGTATGAAAGGAAAGTTGATCTTAATCCAACTCTTGGATACTTGAGCCGTGAAACCGGATTACAGTTCATATATGTTTCAGCCTAATGTAAACATCCATATAAGGCTTTGATTAAACTCCCATCAATCTAATCATAACCATTTGTACTTGCTTTAATTTTACTGAAAAGGAAAGCTATTTACGTTTTAACTGAGACGACTGTAATTAAATTCAGTTCAGTTTAATTATTCAAAGGTCAGTTCACAGAATTTACAGAAAAAACCTGAGGCCTTGAAATAGTACATTCACATTATTAATAAAGTTTATATATATATATATATATATATA
>NW_006800061.1:1442411-1450836 GCF_000485575.1 Poecilia formosa | reverse complement strand
TATATGATGCAACGTCTTTGTATGTTACTAGCTTGCTGCAAGAGATCTGAAATGCTGAGCTAAGTTGCATCAGCCAGAGAAAGTAAAAAGACTGACAGCAAGATGGACCAATCAAAAATTGGGTACATTAGAGTGAAAGTTCAGTGACAAATCAGTGTGTAAAATGAAACTACGTCATAACTGGAATTCGGACTAATCATATGTCGAGTGTAGCTCTAAGTCCCGCCTTACTTCAGCGCACCGAAAATTGTTTGGCTAAAAAGGACTGGAAAGAAAGACTGCATGTATATCATTGGTCGAACGCATTAGTGAGGCTCCGCCTAAATTTGCCAGTACTCTATAAATTCTCGAACGTCACCTCGCCATCTTATCGAGGAAATGTGTCAGGCTTGACCAACATCTTCGCGGGGGGGAGAACACGACAACCAGCGGCGTATTTAGAACGGTTACATCTCGAAAACCTCGATCTTTACATTCATTTCTCTTAAGCTAACACCTTCACAGGCCGGCGCAGCGGCTGGCCAAACAATTTTGTCGTTTTTTTCCCCCCTTCGTATCGAGCCACAAGGCCCAAGCGGCTGCCATGGATTTTTAAGGCATAATGCGGCAACTCTAATGCAATGGCGATGCACAGTGCAAGGCAAAACCAACCCCGAAACTCCATCTTCGCAACTGCCAAGCAGTTGGGCTCCAATACCGGACGCGGTATCCCTGCGAGCCAACCGGTACCTCTCCTCCTGGACCGGAGGAAGCTAACGCTAACCACCAGCTAGTCACCTCACAGCTGATTTCTTTAAAAATCCCATCGATTCCATTTGAACGTCAACACTACCGATCAACATGAAACCTCAAGACATCATCGCAGGGAAGAGCAGCCTGTGGATCTTCGGGTACGGGTCGCTGGTGTGGAAGCCGGACTTCAAGTACAAGAGGAGCGAGGTCGGTTACATTGAAGGCTACAAGAGGCGTTTCTGGCATGGAGACAACTTCCATCGCGGGAATGATGAGTCGGTGAGTTTGAAAGGCGGGTTTAGATGCTTGACGTACGTGGTGGTTTCTAAAGGTTGGCTCGGGACCCCCATTGTGGTTCGTGAAGCGCTTAGTTGCGGACATTAGATAATACCCAGAAATTTTAAATAAAATTACCATTAAAACTGCTATTGTCTTAAAGAATGACTTCAGTTTTAACATCAATTATTTACAATGATTGTAACCCATTTGTGTTCCTCCCCTCAGCCCGGAAGAGTGGTGACGCTGATCGAAGACGATGATGTAAGTGGAACTTCTTCCTACGCATCTGAAGCTGCTGTGGAAGTTCCCCCACTGACACCAAAGCTGACTTTCTTTCCCCCCTTTTTTTTTTTTCTGTTTCCCCCTCAGGCGACCACTTGGGGTGTGGCTTTCGAGGTGTCGGGCTCACAGCTGAAGGAGTCCCTCAAGTACCTCAACGTCCGAGAGACGGTCCGTGGCGGCTACATCACCAAGATGGTGGATTTCTTCCCGCACGGAGAGGACCGGTCTCCCGTTCAGGCGCTGGTGTACATCGCCACCGCCGACAACCCCCTCTTCCTGGGGCCGGCCAGTCCGGAGGAGATCGGCGCCCAGATTGCCGTGTGCAGAGGGAAGACCGGCCACAACCTGGAGTACCTGCTCCGGCTGGCGGAGTTCATGAGGAGCAGCTGCCCCCACGTGGAGGATCACCACCTGTTTGCTATAGAGACGGCCGCTCTGACTGTGGTGTCTTATCTGTTAGCAGCTCAGTAGCTCGTACCCTTTGTTTCACTAGCCTAGGATGCCAAACTCTCGAGAAAGTTGTAACCCGTCACGTCAGTTCGGTTATTTTCTGTAGTTTCAGACATCATGCTAGTATTTGAATGTGTATGCCACCAGAGTAACAAAAGGGAAGTCTGTCGATAAATCACTAAGACGTGCAATTACTCTACTGTAAGCATTATGTGGTTTGGCTTAGAACACGGTTCGTTTTTCCTCTGTTCTGAAGCCGTCCAGTTCATTAAGCTACCGGAAGATGTTTACTGTAAACAAAACTCACTAGATGACTGTGGTGTGTTTGTGAAGCAACATCCATCCAGTTTTATGTCAAAACACCAATAAAAATCTGGACAAGAGAAAAATAAATTGCCTCTTTATTGTGCAGGGTTGGATAAGCAGCATCTATTATACCAAACTGTTTATTTAACCCCACTGACCTGTGGTGTCCTAACCAATTTTGCTTTAGAGACGCAAGGTAAAGTCTGGAACACATCCTTTTTAAATCCATGGTCTGGATTTGACTGGGTTGTGTATTGTGTGTGTGTGACCCCAGGAATACATGTAACAGGGTTGGACACTCCCAAACTGACCGGGGCAGCTTGTACTTTGGACACCATTCAAGTAGTCTCTTTAGGTGCTCCGGTTTGTGTAACTGGCCGGGAGTAAACCCAGACCTGGAAGTCCTATGTTTACAAGCTTGATCTGTTGATACAGAGGGTTCTGAAGAGCTTGACTGAGTCTCAACATGAAATTATTTAAACCCCAGTGAATTGGATTAGGCAATCGCATTGAAACTCCCCAAATTTCCCCTAATTTAATACATTTAAGCCTTGCAGATTTGGAGTGGGGGAACCACACCACGGTTTATTTGACTTTGTTTTGGAAGAATCAGACTTTTATTGCATCTATGAAGCATTAATGCATAAAAAATGCACTTGGATATAGCAGTGTTGTCTATAGTTAATAAAAAAAATCATGTGGAAATATTGGAGCAATAACTCAATCAAAGCATTAGTGAAAGCTTGGCCAAAAATGGATTCGAAATAAATCAGGGGCCTCTGGAGCCACAAGTGGGTTTTTGGCCCTTCTACATACAAAGGCTCTCAATAACTGGCTAAAAATTATAAACAAGTAAAGTTTATAAATACAGATATGTCGCTTTTAGCAGTTTTTCCATTGAATAATTGCTGTAGATTTACCAGTAACATTCATTCAGATCCATTTCTCTCAGCATTAGGCTGGAAACTGTGTGCAAATAACACATAAGATGATGGATATATATCTTTTTGCAAAAGTTTCTTTATTTTGAAACATGGAAATAGAAATAAAATGGTTCTCTAAAAATAACAGATTTTCTGAAGTAGATATGTATAAAAAAAAAGAAGAAAAAGAAAAGATGTGTCCAAGCAGGTCTGCCTTCAAAACTGACTTGCATATAGCAATTCTGTTAGGAGGAATGGGCCAAAACTTCGGCAAACTATTGCTATAGACTTGTGGATTAATAGCTGACATGTTTCACCCAAGTCAGTTTAAAAGGCAATTCTAAACCAAAAAAATATATAGAAATGTGTTTAAATTGTTAGCTTGAAGAAAGTAAGAGCTAATTCCCTCACACATAATTCTGGCATTTAGCAAACAGAAATCATTTTGGCAACTAACTAGCCTAAAACAGGAAAAGTTTGATTTACGGTCAGTGAGGGAAATGTATTTGTATATAACACTTAAACATCTGACATCAACTGTATACGTTTTCTTTGGACATAACTTCGAGGGATGAAAAATCAGAAGCCGTCACACAAGAGAGAAGGTTCAAATTAAAGCACCTTTATTTTTCACCTCACACCTCCATGGAGTAAAACAGCTGATCCATCTCTTCACATGTACCCAATCTATAAAAATAAAACGGGCGGATGAGAGAGAAAAGAGCCACAGGGCTTCTCTCATCTTTATTTACATCAAATATAGAACTTTCAGTTTTCATCACAATATTAACAGAGAAACAAAACAAACAAACAAAAAAAACCCAGAACGAATGTAGTGCTCAGGTTCGGGACACTCAACGTGAACCTTTTCGTTTTTATTCTAAAAACGCACGAGAAATCCACAAACAGGTCGTCACAGAAATGTCATGAAAAGTAAAAACAGCGACTGAATTCACATTTTACAGTTGTACATGTGACTTCCATCACAATTAATATAAACTCCCCATTGTAAATGCAAAAAAACAAACAAAGAAATAAAAGTAATAACTTATAATAGCAAACAACCAAATAATCTGAATCAGTATTTTAATTGTTAGCAGCACGGCTGAGTCAACCAGCACACTTCCATTTGAAATATATATCTTTTAAATTTCTTTACACTATTCTTCTTTTTTTGGACAAAAATATCATTTTCACGTGGATTTGGGAATACTCGAAAAGCGTAGTTGAAAAGGGTTTTCCGTCGCCATGTTGGTCCGCCTGCTTAAATCCTCTGTTAGAAAAATAAGGGCTTTAGTAGAAAAGCTGTAGATATACTTGGGGAGGGACGGCGTGGGCGGAAGGGGGGGGGTCGACGTTAGAAATTCGGATTCCTCCATGGCATCGAACTGAGCGTACATATCTACGGAACAATTAAATAACCTAGTGCACATCTATGATACTAGTTAACACCCAAAGAATGGAAGACACGGCTCAGTGACAGAGGTTCATCACTAACTTGTCAAAGAGAGAAAAAATAAAAATAAAAATAAAAATTGAAGAACCCCCTTTTGCGGCTTCTGATCGG
The DNA here is from genome assembly GCF_000485575.1 of Poecilia formosa. Classification (NCBI taxonomy): domain Eukaryota; kingdom Metazoa; phylum Chordata; class Actinopteri; order Cyprinodontiformes; family Poeciliidae; genus Poecilia; species Poecilia formosa. Next base: position 1,446,297 of record NW_006800061.1, on the reverse strand, counting down.
TCTCCACAAGCACTTGGAAGCGCTCTCGTTGTGACGCCGACAAAAACCGCCCGAGCCTCGGCTAACTAATATACATCCAAACAAAACTGGAACAAGGAAAAAAAGACCAACCATCAGACTGATGTGTGTGTGTGTGTGTGTGTGTGTGTTCAGTTTCTGAGCCAAAAAAGGGCAGAGCGTTGTCTTCCACAAAATGGGTAGTAAATACTGCACTCTCTTTATGAGCGTAGGCATAAAGCGTCAGTGGGATTCACAGTGAGCAGCAGGTCAGGAACCAATCTGTGCCTTCATCATCGAGCCCCGGGGCCGCCGGGGCCCTTGCCCTTCCTGGCTGCGCCGTGGCTGCTGTGGTGGTGGCCGTGGGCCAGCTGCGTGTGGGAGCTGTGGCCGGAGGGCGCTCCTTTGGCGAGGGGGGAGGAGCTTCGGCTGGGGTTGAAGGCGGGGGCCGTGGCCGGTCGCGCCAAGGAGGGCTGCAGGGGGCCGGTGGCGGCGGAGAGGCCGGCTGAACGGAGGGACAGAAAGCACATTGTTACTCTGCTTGTAAAAAAAAAACCCAACTAGTTACGGCCTAGTAACAGTTTTAGTGCACAGTTTCCACTGTTAATTGACCAAAGACGTTCTTTCACTATCCGGGGGAACGTTTTCTACGAGGAAAACCGGAAAGGTCACAGGATCTTCAATGTTTGTTTGTTTGTTAGCTCAATTAATGTTAAACAGGGAGTTTACTTGTAAAAAAAAAAAAAAAAAAAAAAATCTTGGCCCAAGAAGGAAACAATGAGACGCTTGGAGCAGCGCGGTGGTCCAGTGGCACGGGCGTAAGCAGTAAACAAAAAAGGAGCGGCGTCGAAAGAAAAACTGTTTTTACAAGTAGCACAAAGACCGCAGGCGGCCAAACATAACAGTTTCAGCAGCATTGGATTATTTTGCAACAACAGTGAAGATTGCCACAGAGCAGAGGTCTGCAACCTGCGGCTCCAGAGCCACATGTGGCCCTCCGGTCCCTCCAAACTGGCCCTTAGAAAACCGATTAAATAATTTGAATTATAAAGGAAACAGAGGCACTTTAGCAGCTCTTCTGTATCTTCTTATGCAATAACGACAAAGAGTATCTACAACAGAAAGGCACCAATGGTACAAAGCTTTCAAAAATATATATTTTTTTATATTCAAACTATGTGCTTTTATATTATAAAATGGACGACCTATTTTTCCTAATTTTGATTTTATACGAAAAGGGCTCGCTCAGCTGAAGTTGTTTTCTTTCTATGTAAAAGTTAAATGATTAATTTTGTGTCTGATTTGGAAAAAAAAGTTGAACTTTCTTAGCTTTCAAAATGAAACATTTTATCAAGTACATATTTGATCAAATCTATCTTGCTTCGCAGCTCTACACAAACGTTATTTCGTGGCAGTAGGGACAAAGCTGCTCCATTCAAATCTTTCAATCGTAACACAAACTTTAATGTCTTTTCTGGTTGCGAAATGGAAAAAAAAATGATTGTTGGTTTTTATAGATGATCTTCATATAAAACTGGGAGAAATGTGGCATTATTATCAAAGAGCCTAGAGATCCGATTTAAAATTGTTTTTGCATCTGTTCAGTCAGTGGCACAATTTTCAAATTAAGACCGGCGTTTAATAGCGAAACGCGTTGCCGTAGAGACCGACCTTTGGAAACACTGTATCCGTAAGCAGCGTAAGCCGCTGCTGAGGCGGCTGCCGCCCCAGCCTTCGCCCCCGCCATGGCCGCCGCGCTCCCAGCTGTTGACTTCCGGCCCCGGCCCTTCCCTCCGGACTTGGCGGCTCCTCCGGATCCTTTGGGCCGCCCGCGACTCCGACCGGACCGGCCTCTGCCTGGGCTGATCGAGTCGGAGGCTGAAACACCTAGAGACGCAGAGAGAGAGAGAGAGAAAGAGAGAGAGAGAGAAAAGAGCTTTGTTTATTTTCTAATACTGGGTTCCAGCAAAAGTTCTCCATTTCAAAATACCTTTCCATCCTCGGATTTCCAGATATTCTGACACTGAAGTATGAAATGACAAGACGTGGAAGTGCACTTTTAAACTATGTCACTGGAGAAAGTGTTTTTTACTAAATCTATATGAAATCATTACCTAATATGGATTTAACCAATATAAAAAGTAGCAATACTTTTAATTTCATCATTTTCAACCACAGGTTTAGTTTCAAACTAGAGGCCAAAAAAAAAAGGCAGAAAAATATTCCTTTTTTATTTTTTGAACACGTAACACGTTTATCTGTAAGATCTCTGATAGCAACTCAAATATTAATAGTTAATATTCCATTTGCAATGGGCTAAATCTAAAGATAAATGACATTGTTTAAGTATCTTTTTTTTTCAGAAAACTAGATTTTTATCTTTTAGGTAATAAAATAAAAGAGTAAAGTCTGGAAATTCAACCTTCCTTTCATAATTTTTTTTTTTTAATTTTGAAGACAGTTTATGAAACCTCATAAGGATAATAAATTTATCAACTTCACAGACATGTAGTTTCCGTAAAAAGGCCTGTCTTTACCACTTTACAATCAAATCACAAAGAAATCCCACACATAATGCATGAGAGCTGCTGCTTGACTTGGCCTCGACTCACTTCGCTAAACATACTGCGGTAATTTTACGGCATTAAAGAACCTTAAAACATTAATCATCTTATAATTGCCATAAATACAGACTCAAGCAAAAATATTACTCTCCATTTTCCATACTGCTTGCAAAATCGGATCCAGTGCTTGGCTCCGTGGCAGCGCGTCTACTCCAGGGTTAGCTTCTCCTCTCTCCTTCTCCCACTGCCCACATCACACTGGTGGTCTAGTTTATGTGAATGATCCGCTCCATTTGATGTGCCACACAGCCTGTAATATCACCAGCAGCAAGGCATGCGTGAACGTTTTCCTTTCTTTCGCTGCATTCCTGCTCGAAAGTCACTCGTCTCTGTCGTTTCCCTTATATGTCCGCGTTGGCCGGCGGATCCTCCGTTCGCGACGGATCTCTCGGACCCTTCATCAAGCCGTCGTCGGCTCTCTGAAGCCATCGACTTCCCTCCAATAACACGAGGCCCGACGATCAGCAGGAATCAATTCTCTTACAGACAGGAGGCTCTTAGCACGGCTCAAAGAAATCCAGAGTGGGTTTCAACGACGCCCCGATGACGGCAGCGAGTCCAAAGTGTGTCATTTATTTCCCATTTTCAGAGTAAATGAAAGACAGTAAATCTCTATCAAATCTCTATGAAAATAAAATCATAAAAAGCAAAAAAAAAGAAAAAGAAAGTAATAAAGGGCATAAGTGGAGCATCAAAATGGGAAAGTTTTCTTTTTTTAAATGTCTTCCAAATGTTGTTTTTTTTTTTAGACCAATGCAAAATACTGCAAAGTTGTGAACAGGGCTGGATTTACAAGGATCTGGGCCCCGGGGCCAGAGCCAGTTTTGGTGCCCTGTCTACTACAGAAAAAAGCTTCTGCTAATGTAAACTATAATATATTGACAGGTAGTCCTACACATAAGCAGGTATGAACTGAGGCATGGTGGGTTTAATATTTCCTCTGGGCAGAAGCTCCATGTTGTTCCCCCCAAAAGTGAACTGTAACTTCATAATTTTCCAAATACTTCGGTATTGTTTGTGTTTATAAAAATCCCAAAATGTTAATATAATTCGCTTGGTATGGAGCTATAAGTTTTATATAAAGAACCACACCTAATGCAATACCTGCATTATTAAATAAAAAGATATGTAAAGGACCCCCAGAGGTTCTGGGCTTCTGGCCCTTTAAGTCCTTTTCTAAAACTCTGGTGCAGGATGTGACTCAAACTGGAAATTATTCACAGTTTGTTTTCTTTAAAAAAAAAAATAAAAAAAAAAAATATTAT
>NW_006800061.1:1415048-1441962 GCF_000485575.1 Poecilia formosa | reverse complement strand
GAGCTCAGAGGATGAAAGAGAGACCACCCGCGGAGGGTGAGAAGGGGATTTTATTTTTTTTTTATATCAGAAAAGTAAATTGTGACTTTTATATTCAGCCTCATTTACTCCAGTAACCGTTTGTATCCAGGGCAACCGGCAGCCTTCAGAAATCACCTATTTCGTAAACAGAGTCCACCAGATCGTGACTTAATCTCATGTTTGTTCAATATTAAGCTTTCTACTTGCATTCAGTAACTTTTTCTACAGGTCCTCAGTGTGTAGTGTACAGTTTAAAAACTCCCACAGAGGAAAAAATTTAGGAACAGCAAAACCCTAAATTCGTACGGCAAGCACACAGTATTTTTGACTCCTCACCGTTCATGTTGTCAGAAACCGATCCGGTCACGGAGGCGGGGGAGTTGGTGGCGCGAGACTGCGGCGCCGACGAGACGGGATCGTCCACGATGACCAGCATGTCGCTGCTGCTTTCGTCGGCGTCGGCATCCGGCGGCAGAGAGCCAGGCTGCAGCTCGCTGCTCAGAGAGATCTGGCCACGCACAGACGCACACACAGACACACACACAGGCTGGGGGTCAGAACCACGGCGGGGGCGGAGGGGAGGCGGATCAGGAACCGGGTCGGTAGTGCAAAAGGGCGACGAGGAGAAGGACGGAAAGGAAAGGAAGCAAAGGGCGCGACAGGAGTGTTTAATAAAGAGAGCGAGAGTCGATTAAAAAATGAGGGAGAAATAGTAACAAATAAACAGAAATATGAAAAAAAAAAAGAGACAGAGGTTTCAAAATGCAAATAAAATATGAAGCATCATGTTGCACAGCAGGAGATAAAGCTAGTAAAAGGCAGCCAAGACTCTAAACTCTGGATGACGCACTTATTTAATCTATTTATCGCCTAGTCGTTGACCGAGATTTCAACAAACCCCCCAAACCTCCGAGTCCCAAACCGCCTCACCTCGCTGAACGGACTGGGCATGGCCGAGTCCATCTCCACGCTGATGAAGGAGTCGTCCCCGTCTGCGGACAGGTTGGAGTTATCGGCCGAGGGCGCGTGGGAGATCACCAGGTTCATCTCCTTCCTCCTCTTGTTCTCCGACTCCTCGTTCTTCTTCTGCTAGAAAGAGGAGAGCCGAAGATGGATGCGGTGGATTTGTCAGGATTCATTTAGATCTTTTCGACTTTTCCGGACTCCTTTTTGAGGACTCTTCTAGACAGATATCAAAGTTTATCACGAGCTGACGACGGATATTTCTATAGTGGTCGGGTTTTAAATGTGGAAACTGCAGGAAAAACACACAAGAAGGAAGGATGGATATGGGGAAGTGGCAGGGTTCACCCACTTTTCCCACAGTGAAATTCAAGCATTTTGAAGGACCACAAAACCCTGAAGCAGGTGATTGGGTGGCTGTGGCGTAAGGAGCCTGAAGAAATCAGTATTTTTCTATACATTATTTTCTTTCCACACAAATTCAGACCTTGAACATCTCCTGCTACGTCGTGTGGTTTTATCATTGTGCCGATACCTTCTCTGCGTACTTCTCCCTCTTCCTCTTCCTCTCCTTCACCTTGCTGCTCTCCTCCTGCTGCCTCTTTTCCTCCTGTCTTTGGCGCACTGCAGGAAGAGACACGTCACGTTTTATCTCCCCTTCTTCCCAACATCTCTCCCAGCGTTACTTTTGCACCGAGAGGCGTGCGCTCACGTTTCTTCTCCAGCTCGTCGTCGTCCAGGAGCAGACTGACCACCTCTTTGGGCTTCAGCGTGTCCGGTTTGAAGTTGCCTCCGGAGATGACCACCCTTTGGATCTGAAGACATAAATCCCACGTGAGATTAGCTCGTCTCCGCAGACACGTGCGCAGTCAGATCTTATGTTAGCGTTCTGTGTGAACTTTAAGGACCTCGCTCTTCTCCTTGGCGCGCTGCAGGATCCTCTCCTCGATGGTCCCCTGACAGATGAGGCGGTAGACGGTCACCTGCTTGGTCTGACCCAGGCGGTGAGCCCGGTCCATGGCCTGCTGGTCCACCGTGGGGTTCCAGTCGCTGTCGTAGAAGATCACCTAAAGACAAGAACGAGGAAGTTAGCCTTTTGCGCGATTGTTCCAATTCAAATTGTCGAAGCGCCGGTAGTCGGCGAAACGCGGAGCTCACCGTGTCCGCAGCGGTCAGGTTGATGCCAAGTCCTCCGGCCCTCGTACTGAGCAGGAACACAAAGATGTCCGTACTGTGGAGGGCAGAAAGCAAAACGGTGAGGTTTTAAAAATAATAATAATAATAATAATATTTTGACATTGCATCTAATTTCCCACACATTCTCTTTCTTAGTTTCAAAATAAACAAAGAAAAAAGCTAATCAAATATCTTAGGAGTTGTGCGGAAATGTTGAACCCGTTGTTGGTTGGCTTTCTGTGACAGACATTTAACCAAGTGAACAGCCAGTTGTTTAAAAATTACATCTTATTTTTGCTTGTAAAACTGCACTTGGGGCGTTATGTCAAATCTCTCCTGCCCCCCTCCCGATCAAAAAAAAATAAATTAAAAATCAAGCAAAAATCATCAGAAAAAGGTGAAAAATCTAAAAGTTTTTCACTTTTAGATAAGAGCTGCATCAGTTATAATCTGGTGATAAAATATTTTTCCACACGTTTTATTTCTTAAAAATATTTCTGACTGTAAAAAATAAAAATAAAAATTAAGTGATTCACAAGAGTGTATTTGAACAATAAAGCTGCATTAAGAGTTTACATCCGTAAGTTTCGTAAAGTAGTAGAAGAAATCCAATGATTAGGAAGAAATTGGAACAAATTTTAGTGTAAAAAATAATAAAAAAGCAGAATCAGAGAAGTCTGTTTTGTTTATTTTCTCCACATAAATCATCTTCTTCAGTTCCCACTGGTCACCCCTGCGCTCCCACTTCTTTCCAGTAACTCTCTGCACCTCCCAGTTTGAAAACCACCGTCCCGAATGCAAACAATGGAGTAACACAGGGGCCTGTGAGCCACTGCACTAATGTGATCCAGAACACGTGGACGCCAAAACACAGGCGGACACACACATGCTTCTAATATCTGGACACTTGATAAAACTGTTTACTGATTGCTATAATATACAAAAAGGCCAAATTACACGGCGTTATTAGCAAGGAGAAACATTCGGTCTCAGCCACAGACAAAAACCACACGACTCACCGGCTCTGGAAGTCGGCCACCATGTCTCTGCGTTCGGAAATCTTGGAGGACCCGTCGAGGCGAATGTAGGTGTGTTTTCGATAAACCATGTACTCCTGGAAGGAAATCAAACGACCGAAAATGTTCAAATGGAAGGATGATGTCCAGTCTTCAATATTTAGAGCAACCAAACATGAGTGACCTCGGCGGCCTGGAGGCCCTCGCTGACGGAGGAGTGATATGGAGGCAACAGTTTGTTAAAACAAAGTTGTCACAAACGATCCAGGAGAAATGACAGAGTAGCTGCTGATTAGACAAACTACTGCGCTTGCTTCCCCTTTTCAAACAGAATGAATAAAACGGGTCAAATCCTGCATTATGCTTCTGAAAAAGCACAAAGTCGGGAATTCGGTGAACCGTCAAGGATCGGATATTGAAACCTACTGACGTTTTTCCTGCGGACTTGTTGAAATCCGAGGGATTTTTTTTTAACCTCTGCTTGAAGAAACAATAACAATAATAATAAAAAAAATCATCACAGCGACTGCAGATTGACCTTAACAGGATCTCAAATATGTAATTCTACTTAAGTCTTCCTCTAAGGAACAGACAGACCCAGCAGTGCTATCGATTTCATTTTAGGAGTTGAGAAATATTCCTCTTTATCACAATAATCTGTCTGCGATGGCAGCATTTATTGTCCAAAAAATATCCTAATTCTCCCTTTTTTTTTTGCGTTCATTTGCTAAAACCCAGAGAGACACTAAGAAATGTAGACACTGATACACCGACACTATATCCTCCCAGAAGTCTGCTAAGCTGCCCTGAGTGTGTTGACATGGGTGTGTGTGTGTGTGTGTGTGAGGGTCTGAGGAGCAGGAGCGCTGATGAGGTGACACGCTGATCCCTCTTTAAGTACCGCCGTGAACTTGCGACCTCCTGGTTACAATGCGCGAGTGGCCCCCCCCCAAAGCAACGCAGCAGTCACAATCACTAAAGCCAATCGGGGTTCACCTCACGCAATCATTAGCGACGATAGCAACGATTTGACACCATGTTTTCTGCGACCCTCTTACCCCCAACACACACACACACACACACCCACACCCACCAACCCACCCCTCCAGACCTCCGTTATGGCACCCGGGACCTCGGTCCCACCAGGGCCTGCCCTCCTTGGTCTATCTGGCTCTGTTCCCAACAACCCCATCTGCTCTGAATGAACACTACATTAGGAACCATTAGCACGTTCTGGTCTCCAAAAATGCTCCCAATCTTCCGGGACAAGGTTCTTGTTTCTTCCCAGAACAAAGTCACCCAAGAATAACACGGAAACGATCGGGACGGAAGTTTCAGGGACAGCATCTTGGCCGTTGTTTCTTAGAGAGAGCAGAAAGACTGAGATCTTGACCTCTAACAGCTGCTAAGTTTCTTTAATAGTCAGCTTTAGGGCTTTTATTCCCCCCCACAAAGCATAGATGACATAATATGTGGGTAGTTTAACACAGATGACATGATTTAAGGAATACATTTAGGTCATGCTCAATTTCTATGCTTTATTTTTTTTATTGAACCATCAAAAGCTCGTTAGGGATTGAATTTAAATAATAATAATAATAATAATAATAATAATAATAATAATAATATTATCATTATTATAAGAATCTTAGTACTGGATACAGAAAACAGGAACTGTGATGATTTTAAAATAATCATCACAGTTCCTGTTTTCTGCCCTTTTTTAATTTTATTTTGGATGTTTGCAGCCAGTTTAAAAATGTTCTAGCAAAGAGAAGAACTTTTATTACCACTAAATGATCTAAAACAAGAAAATTACAGTCTGAAAATTGAAATATCTGATTTGAACTGATAAACAGAAGGCGAGAAGAGATGAAAGGGAAATTTAATTCCTGAAATTATTAATAAAATCCCCTCCTGATGTTGGCATCACTCAGTCATGTTCTTCTACCCCTGTTGCAAACAATGTTACAGGTTTTTAACTGGCAACTTGTTTCCTAAGCAGCCAACTCAAAAAAAAAAAAAATTGAAGGTATCGTCTTGGCAGGTAATTCTTGCTGTCGGGTTCATTTTCTTCAGGCTGAGCTGATCTTGCTTGTCCATCACCCGGCAAAATGACGCCACCCGGCAAAATGACGCCACCCAATAAATCAGCAGCCAACAAGCCACAAACTCATAAAATCTAACAGAGATTAGCATCAGCCTCTGCTTTGCTGGAAAAAGGAGCTCTTATTTGGTGGAAATCAAAACCATCTGCAGGATTTCTTTTTTCCATTTTACCAGTAAAAAGGAAACACAATGCAGGAACGCTGCAGCCGGATAGGGTGAACGTATGATTTCATTCCGGATATCTTTTGCCTCTTAGTGAACTAGATGCCGTCACACCTACCCTAAAGCTCCCTTCCATTACATTGTGAGGTCACCTGTCAACAGTGTTCAGTGATTCACGAGGCGCAAAACCTGTGCTGGGAAAGCCGGCGAGAGGGATGTTAAAAGAGAATGGCTAGCCTGCTTTATCTCGGCCATCTTAAGTGCTTTTATCAGTCCTCCGGTCTTAAAGGCGAGGTATTCCTGCCGTTTTCCAGACACGCAGGAAGACGGCCCTTAACCACCTGGGTCGAGTCCATCCGCCATCAAGAAATTTGGCTATGGAAACAGCGCTGCGCCGTGTTCGACAGGGGAAGGAATTCCCAGTGACATCATGTCGGAGATTTTTGGCTCCACAGTGATGTTTGCAACAAACATGGTGGCAACAATAGAGAACTGCATCGAGTTTGTTTGTTGCTGTAGTATCGCCGTCAAGGCTGTGTGAAATTCATTTTTGAACATGGATATAACTCTAAACCTAACAGCTCCCGACCTCTGATCAGGTTTAGCGCTAACCTTTGATCTAAAGATATTTTTCATATATCTGTTTATTCATTTATTCAATTCAGAAATGAACAACAACAAAAAAAAAAAGGTCAGGCGCACGTAGCCATGTTGATAATTTTTCTGGTTTTACCCTAAGGGGGAGAAAAAAAACCTATCATTTTTTTCACTTTATCTCTTTCCCATCAAATCGTATTTCTTCCCCCTCCAGCCCAAGGGTCTTTGCATCTTCTAACTCTTCCCTCTTTCTTCACCGCTTGTAGTTATCCCTCCCATCTGCCTGGTTCCGCTGCAGATGAGACCCCTCTAATTAGCCCCGACCTGATAATTATCCATCTAATAGGCTCGCTAACGAGGGGCAGGCTGGCTTATCAGGGGTGCTGGAGCTCAACAGCTAAGTAACAGAAGGCCTGTGATTCAACAGATCAGTAAACTCGTGTGCTTACATGTACAGTATATGTAAACAGATAAGCTGTGGATATGAAGGGTGTCTGCAGGTGTGTGTGTTTGTGTCCATACCTCCAGCAGGTCTATCATGCGGGTCATCTGGGAGTAGATGAGGACTCGGTGGCCGTGGGCCTTCAGTCGGTTTAAAAGGATGTCCAAAGTGTGGAGTTTGCCACTCTCTGTGATCAGGCTTTCTTTATCTATAAAAAATAAAAAGAAGATTAATTAACCACAACCATTCAAGAAAGAAGATCTAGAAATACGGACGTTGATTTGTTAGGAGTCTGTTTTTGAAAAACTAGCAGCGTTTCTTTTTGTTTCTCTACATAAAGAATTTCATGTTTGCATCAATGTCTGATTTTTAAACAAATATGGACACATATATATATACATATACATATATACATATATATATATATATATATATATATGAACTTCTAACTAAGGGCTGCACATTATGCTATCATCATCATCATCTAATGATGATAGCATAATATCATGCTATACCAGTGTGGAAAATCTTAAATGATGAATATTTGTTCTTGTTACATCTGTCATTAATACAAACTTTTCATGCCCATGACGTATTTAGCCTTCTATGTTAGATAGAATCTCAGCGGTCAAAGACGTCCACACTCAACACAGGCCACTGTGACTAAGATGCTTTAAAAAAAAACCTGAAGGGACCCCAGGATTAAACCTTGTGGTACTCCACAGGTGATGCAAAGTTCCAAGTGACACAAAGAAGTTCCTGTTCTTTAGGAAAGACTCAAAAAGTGTCTCTTTTTTGTGGAGAACAGATTGATTTTTCTCATGCATCGCAGCTTTTTGACATTTCTATTTCTGTCACTTCTCATTGAGCGTCACACATGAGACTGTTCACATATAATAGGAGATTTTACTGCATGACTGTTTCGTCTTGCTTTGGGGTTCCCAGGACAGTTACAGTTGTAAAAACAGACAGATGTTATATTAACTGAACTAATTCATCTGTAGCATTTATTATTAAATTAAGTAAGCAAAGCAGTGGCGCTTATCAGCTGACAGCACAATACTGTATTTTAAGAAAGAGGCACAAACAGTGAACAACTGAGCCTCGTAGATTGAGCTGCCGGCACATCAGGTGTTCGCTCGACTCTGAGCAACTGACCGGCGAGAGCAGACTGGGCAGCAATCTGACCCCGGCTCTGCTGCTGAAATGGTTCTCTGATGAGGAATTAACAACATGTGGCACAATGGCAGAATGAGGAAAAGGTCACGTTGCTATCGACCCAAAGACAGGCACACTTCGGTGTTTGACCCGGGGGGTCGTGGCACTGGGAGATGACAAACTAAGGCTGACCTGGTTGGCCAGAGGTTACAAGAGGGTCTCAATGGGGCAGTCGAGTCTGTCCATCTACGGTTTGAATTGACAAAAGTCTCCAAAGCACTTGTTTGCAGTTTAAACCTAAACTGTATTCTACATCACTTTCTCAATAATTTCTTACACTTTAATAAAAAATGAACCTCTGGAGAGTTCAGGATCACTCGGATCCTTTTGACATTTACTCAACAGAACTCTATGCTAATCTGTACCCAGACTGAACTCTGAACTGTGACCCCGGCAGGATAATCCCCGAAAAAAAAAAAGGTCATGTCCTGCAGAAGTGTTAAAGAGGAACAAATGGAAAAGATGAATAGGCAAAATGCTCTGGGGAGGTTCTCAAAAGCTCGATGACATTTAGCAGCAAAGAGGTGTTAGCCTGGTAAATACTTTAAGTCCCAGTTACATGGATGTAAATATCCTTGAAAACAGGATTAGTTAAAGTCATTCGCTCCCTCTGACAGATGACTTTCAGATTTTCTACCTTTTTACAAAATGAAAAATGCGGGACAAATAACTTTTAAAAAATAATAAGTAAGCAATGTTTCTTGTCGGCGTGATCGTTCCTCAAGAAAGACTTATAGTTTCTGTCGTCTGATGAAGGAAATGGAGAAAAGGAGGATAATAAATGATTTTCTTTGCGCAAATGGAAGAGAGTGATCAAAATCTGAAGCAGATTTGACAAAATACACGTTTTACACTTTTGCTGGCATGAACTCCCCACTGCGGCTCCAATTTGGTGTGTACTTGGAGGTCAGCATCAGACAAGGTCTCAGATAACCACCCTAAACCTGCCTTCGCTGCAGCTGGAGCCAGTGCAGCGAGGGAGTATTAGGGCGATTCCGTTTCCGCAAAACCATTCTTTGGAATTAAGAGAGACGGTGATCTTAAAAAGTGTGAGGCAGAGGAGACAGTGAGACTTGCAGCGGATTGCACACGAGGAGAGAAAATGGTCCAGACAGAGTGAAAAGGGGGTATTAGCCCCACTGGTGACGGTGGTGGTGTTGCGGTTTTGGAGCGGACCGGGCCTCCTCACCACATGTGCCAGCCGATCAATCACTGGTGCTGAGTCAAGGGCTCCCTAAAATCCGGCGGGGCACACTGACATGCGAGCAGACAAAGTCACCACTTGGCACAGACATAAATGCTCATATAAGGCAACGGTCTTCAGCTCTTGAAACTCATCTGTTTCTGTTTAGCAGACTCAAGTGTCCAGACGCTACAACTCTCAGTCTCAGTCGACCACGGTGATAACATTACATTCAGATCTGTGTGTATTCGCCTATTTAATAATACCGGTGGGCGGCATTCAATTTACAAAGGAAGTGATCGGCAGAAGGGAAACAGATTGAATCCAACTGTGTTGACAGAGGAGGGTGGAAAAAAAAAAAAAAACATCCTTACAACCATTCAAACTTCTCTAAGCACAGAAGGAGGTGGCTGAGTTCAAAAGCATTTACTGCTGCGTGCAATCTAAATATTGCTGCCGAACTCTTACGCAGGGATGCCAAGAAAATGAATAATTACAATTTGGGAGGGCTTCAGTGGTCTGGGCGATTCTGCCATAACACTTATGGCTCACGTTATGAGCTACATGTGGTTGCAGAGAAATGCACGACCGCTGCAAACTGCATGCAGTAATAATGCTTTTAAAATGAATGACTAGGGGCTCAGGGAAGCTAAAACTTAAAAGATCGATCCATGTGAAATGCGCAGCATTCGGTTTCTTTCACTTTTCAACCCACGAGCTTTGATGTGTTTTATTGGGGTTTTATGTTATTGGGCAACGTTAAGCAGAGCATAATTAGGAAGTGAAAGGAAAGGCACATGATGGACGGAACATGATGGCTCCTTGAAATGTTCTGAGTTTTTAAATTTTACCCTCGAACCTTGGTCAGGAATACTTTGCAGCGTTACGTCTGACTTTTCTTTTATGCCCCCAACTTTCACGATGGTGTGTGTTCCCTAATGTTCGCACAACAGCTTGGTTTAAACTGAGATTGACTAACACGTAAGGAGGGCTGAAACGATTAATCGGATTAGATCGGATTGTTTGTGATTAATCGCGATTAATCAATTACTGAAATAATCATCAACTAATTTGGTAATCGATGAATCGTTAGTTGTAGGATAAAGATTCAAAAAAAGATCTATTGCTGAAAACACAGTGGGAGCACATATTAAAGCGAAACTTTACAAAAATGAAAACATTTTGCATATAAGATATAAAAAAAAATCTATCACTCAAGTGTCGGTTTTAGCTTCGTCTAGTTTAAATTGAGCAAAACTTGTCGATATCCAGGTTTTCATCAGTTAACCCAAAACTTAAACATGGAGAGCTTTTCACATGTTGATGTTATACATATTTTTTTTAGCTGCAGATTCATCTTTTGCTACAAATAATCAAGCGTAAACTAATTTGAAATGCTATGTTGTTGCATGTCTTTATTGGAATTAAATAATTTGTTTATTTGTATATTAATGTATTCATAATGTTGTATAGAAAAGGGCATAAATGAAAAATCTGCAGAATGCGACAATTTTTTAACCGAATAATCAATTAATCGTCACAGTCATTGTCAGAATGACACACACACACACACACACACATATATATATATATATATATATATATATATATATATATATATATATATATATATATATATATATATATATATATATATATATATAAATTGATTGATCATCAGAATAATCTATAACTAAGCTAATTGTTTGCTGCAGTCTTACACATAAATGGAATCTATTTACTAATTTGGTGAATTTTGAGTGATGTCTTTTATTTATGATTATCTGAGTAGAGGCTGGAATACAAATTCACTACAAATTTTCATTTCTTTTTCTTTACTGATCCTACAGCATCATCATTATGAGGAGGCTGAAGGTGAAATAAAACCCAATTTAATCCCCTGAATCCAAAACCCAAACCTGGAATCACTGAGACTTTTTAGCTTACTTGGAACTGTAAATAGCAAAGAAGAAAAAAAAACAACAACTAAAGAAATCAAGGATATTAGCCACACCCCACAACAAATGCAGTCACACCACTCTACGGTTGCTATGGGTACACATATCAAGCTACACCACCTGCCCTGTCCCGCTTTCAAAACACCCCCTAACCCCTCCATACCTCCGCCTCCCCTTATTCCGCTTCAGTCCAACCCAGCCTAACAGCGGTATTCATGCAGCCAGCCCTCCCCACCTCCTCCTGGCCTCAACGCCTGCTGGCAGATTAAGCTACACTCCCCCTTTCTGCCTCATCCACCCTCCAGCTCCTCCTCCACCACTTCAGACCCCCCCCAACCCCTTCCCCACGGCTGCTGTCCCCCGGCATTGTAATTCAATCCCTGCAGGGCCAAAGCCAGGGGCCTGACATGGTCCTGACCCAATTAGAGGCGTGCTGGCAGCTAATTAACCCGAGCCACAGCTCCTGGTGCCTGATACTCCCAACCCAAGTACGGCGTTAATTTCATTAATACGCCACTACTACTGTCCTGTCCCCCGTCCCCTCTGCCGAAAAGCGGACCTTCCCCTGAGCGGCGAGGGGAGTGGGCCAGATGCGAGTGAAAGAGAGGACGACGAACAACAGCCTGGGTTCGGGGTGAGAGCTGGTAAAGGAAGATGGATGGACGGTTATGTGAGAAAGAGAGACAGATGGGGGGCCAGAGAACAGGTCGAATTCGGGATCAAACCGGGGATCAGCTTCTCACTGTATAATGTCACATTACACTGTGCAATCAATAAGTCAATGAGCAACACTTGTTCGCCACCCGCCGATAAAGGAAAGATTAGCTCGGAACAACTTTGCTGCTTCTGCACATATTAACAAAATCAGATCTAAACTTAATTTTTTCCTCCCAGCAGCAGCGTTGGGGAGAGATAAGAGCCAGATGCCAGTGGGAGGCTTTGGGGACCAGGCGGCGGCGGCGGCGGTGGGGTTTCTGACAGAAAACAGGAGGATATTTACCTTGGTGATGGTTTACAGACACAAAACAGGAAGAAAAAAAAATCAGCCTCTAGAGAGAGGGAGTATAAAGTTAAAAGAACACGCATTTCCCATAAGCCCAAAAATACGCCCGGGTGACAGAGTAGGGTAGAGATTGAGCGATGAGCTGCAATGATGTGAACAAACACAAGCATACGAGCCGCTGTCTCTCCGCAAAAGAGGAAGACGGAGCTCTTCTTTTTGGGTTTTCTGGGAGCAAAGGAAGAGACAGACAGTCACGCCACACCGCAGCGCCTATGTCATTAGAGGTATATTATCGCCGCTGGCCCAAGCTGACACTGAAACGCCTCAGGAGCGCAGATCAGAGCCTCCACAGCAGAGTCACAGCAGAATCGTGTGGCTAATGTCTCCCCCTTCAGGCTGCTTTGGACTTCAAAAGTTTCAAGTTTTAGAGCGACTTTTTTTTTTTTTGTCGCTGACTATTTCCCATAAATTAAAGTAGGAAACCTTGTCTTACGCACACTCAGCTGGCTAATTTGTTTCCCTATTTATGCTGAGAGTTTAAAAAAAAAAAAATGCCACAGACGGCTGGCGGTGCCAGTTTAATGCAGAGTCAGTCGGCGGTGTGGTGAGGCTTGGCCGTCTGTGTTGTTTTGTGCCCGTCTATCAGAGGGCCGGGGAAGTTTCCTGCCATTTTGCCGGAGAGCCGGGTTTCTTTGAAGGGACAGGAAGGCAGGACTGCATTTCCCACAGTCTAATGTGAGCTTCATGGCCTAGAAGTGACAAGCCTCTCTCTCTCACTCTCTCTCTCTCTTTCTTTCTTTCTTGAGGTCTGGCTGATACCGAGGCACCAAAGCTTCCTTAAGCTGTTTAATAAATAGCTTAGGTATTTAAAAAAAAAAAAAAAGTTGTCTGCCGTGTCCTACATGCATGCAGACTTTCACAGCAGACAGATTGCAGTTCATACAATAAAGCTAAAAACAAACATGCAAGGAGTCGGGTTTACAGTGGAAAGCCTGTTATTTTGTTAAGAGGTTGCTTCTAATTACTGTATGTGAAACACAGGTCACACAGATAGCGAGGCCAGCCGCACCACAGTGTACTCTCACTGCAGGCAAGTTTACAAGTATTTCACTTTAAATAGAGTTAATGTGACTGATACCGAACGCGGTCTCGAGCAGAAGTATTTATACGACTTTAACCTTTTGCATTTTATCACCTTACGTCGCTGTAATGAGCTGGAATGTTTTTGTTCTTTCAGAAAAAAACTGAAAAAAAAAAATGTAATGCTTAATTTTAAAGTGTGTGGGAAAAAAAAAAACTAAAAACAAGTAAAAATGTGCATACATTCAGGCAATCCTCTTAGGCCTTCACAGAACAGCTATGTAGTCCACTTTTGTGATTAAAATTACACAAAAGTGGACTCCATATACTAATGCAGAAATTCTGAAGAGAAATGGTTGCACTGGATTTTTTTTTAGTTTTTTTTCTTCTTCAGATTTAATTTTTTTTTTTTAAAAAAGTGAAAAAACATGCATCAATGTTTTTCTTTCAATTAATAACTAAGCATAAAATCACAATGAAAATGTGACTGCGTTCTGTTGCACAGCAGGTTAACAAGAGCCGACACTTGCAACATTTTCCAGCTCAACTTCAGAAATACCAAGAATAATTCTTGTTTTCCGAAAGGCCTTCACAGCATCTGTGTTCGTCTGTTGTTTGTGGCTCTCTTCCTTTAGCTGTGTCATCAAGACTTCAAAAAGCAGCACAGCCTGTTTGAGATGAGAAAGGAACTTGTTTAATTAGAAAAATAAAGCTTTTGTAATGACTTCACAGCATGTTTTGGTTCATTGTTCATCAGTTCTGTGAAACCACAATGTTTTGTTTTTTTTTCTTTTCCTGTATTTGGCCTGATCTGAACCAGGAAGAAAGTCCATTCCTTCCAACTTGTCTGGCTGTGTCTGTCTTCTGTCCTGTCCCATGGCCATGCAATCGACCAATTTCTAAATTTGATTTGTGATTATGATGCATAATTGGCACAAAGTTCCTCATATTTTTTTTCTTATGGTGTAGACTGACATTCAAGTGGCCTGACTTTAAGGTGTTTGGCTTTTTTTCATTTTCATGCTGCATTTGATTAAAAAGCTTTTTAGTTGCAAGTCAAAAACACAGTGGGATTTGTTTATTGTGTGTATTTAAAACACAACAATACAAATGTGTCAATTTTATGGACTCAGTCATTGAGGATAAATGTCCACAAGGTTCAAAGTACAAAGTAAAAATGGTCAGAGATGCTAATAAATACAGTAGTTCACACTTGCACCCTTCGTTTTATATTCATGGCAGCCATTTAGGATATTAAACTATGGTTTGTTTGGACTTTTCAACCCATAATATCAACTTTAGGATGAGTTTGGTTTTTGCATTTTTTTTGACTCAAAGTCAAAATATTATCCTGACAAGAAATCTTCAGCCACTTGACTGTTTGAATAGTGCACGTTTATTAGGATCAGGATTGTGAAATTCACATTTATGAATTGAAATAGGCCGGCGTATATTAATCCTGCCTTGATGTCACTGTCTGTTTTGAATTGACAAACTGCGAATTAAATTTACCCTGAATAGGATACAAATTAGTCATGCTGTCAGTTTCATTCTCAGCTTCAAGTATCCAGCATGCCGAGGTGAGTCAGTTTTTGTCATTACAAACAGTTTGTACTCCCAAGCCCACAATTATTCAAACCGCTGGCATATTTAGGCATAAAGTAAAACTTGAATTTTGCCAACATGTTCCATCTGACTGGAAGTAAAATTGCGGAGCTGCCCAGGCAGAATTGCAACTCGACTCTGAATTAGTGAAGATTAGTGTGATGCGGTTCCATCAGTGACTCCTTTTTCTCTTTGGAAGAACTGAACGGATGATTTGATCACTTCTAATCCTCACTCTTTGGTGAAAATAACCTTGTCTTTGCGGCCTGAAGACGATCCAATACCCATGAACCGAACTTCCATGTGAGTTTCTCTAAACCAAACATTGTCCTCTACCCTTCCTCATCCACAGAGCTAACTGTCAGGTCTTGGTCATCTATACTTATGTCATTAGAAAAAGTGCTTCTTTTTTTTTATGAAACATCTTTCCGTCATGGAAATCCTGCCTGCACAATAAGATCAAAAAACAAGCAAAATCTGTGGCCCAAATCATTACGGCTTCAATTGTTTTTTCCTCCTCTGTGTCCTGATTCCTAATAGGTCCTCTGATTAGATTCCTCCATCGATATCAGTAGGCAGCCCTACTCACGCCATGGCGCTCAAACAAACAGTAATTCAGCTCTGCCATTTGTTCCTAAGGTGTGGGGCTGGGAGCGCGGAGGAGCGGGGAGGGTGGGAAACTTCAGCTGAACTACTGTACATATCTGAGCCTTGATGTGGCAACAATGTGTTCAGCGCAGGACGGGTGCCGGCGCGTTGGGTCACTTCCTTCCTACTGGGGCTGAGAAAGAAGTGGGAGACCAGACGGGCCGAGAGGCCATGGGCCAGATACTGATTCCAGAACAGCGCTCGGTGCTGTCTGCCCCTTTTTTCTTTTTTTTTTAAATCCAGAAACAGAGGTAAGGCCGTCTTCGGTTTCGTGTGCGAGGACAGCCAACGCCGACGAGCGTGGGAGAGTGTGCGCGGCGAGCTGGGAGAGACACTTCGGGGCCCCCCCGTGTGAGCGCTGCACAAGTCCCTGAATGGGCCCGATTGTACACAAACAACGCGCGCACACACACACTCACTCGTACGCGGACGCACCATTTATTAGTGTTACCTAACTACGCACTTGAACAATGAGCAGTGGCTAAACTTCCTCACTTTGTCTGCCTCCGTAGAACTTCACAAGAGCTTTCAGGCTGTTCTCACACAGACACACAAATAGTTGTTTTGTTTCTCACATTTACATATAAGCACTCTTTACGAGCAGATGCATGCATAGATGGAGGAAAAAGGACCAAATAGAAAGCCTTAGGATATTGCAGCTTTATAATTTAGAAGACCCGTCAGCCATTTTAAAAGCTGGCAAGTCGGACGTGTGCAGACATTCATCGCAAACGGGAGCAGTCATCAGAATCTGAGACAGACACTTTATCATAGCGAGAGCGGGTGAGCGGGTCAGTGAGAACGGACATGTTGTCTGTAAAATGGCAATGCCCTCCGTGGCCTCGGACATCCATCAGTCCTCTGAACCCTGGAAGCAAATCATCTTCCACTCCACTTCTCCACTTCAGCCGACCTTTCCCGCAGGAAAACTCGCACATGGACACAACTGGCACTAATGCTTTGAGCCAATGAGCTGCTCTGATTGATGCGAGTGAATTTCAGCGAACGACTTTTGCAGGTCAACTTGATTTTAGGTCGAGAGCTGCTGTGCCAGAGAATGTATTCGTATCCATTGATGTTTTCCACTTTTTTTTTTCTTTGCAACAAATGCTTTATGCATAAAGTAGCACTAATAAGAAGTGGAAGACATATCACAGATGGTTTATAGTAGTTACCGTTGGTTACCATGGGCCTCTTGGTTGCTCGTCTTGGTGGGTTTGAAATTTTCCAAACGTTGGAGTAAACATTCAGGTCATTTGTGAATGTAGTAACCGACACAATGAAGACCTTCCATAGTGACGCGGCTCTTAATAACTTAATGATGAAATTTAAAATAACCAATTGGTGTTTTCAAATATGGATATAAAATGCAAGTTTTTAATGTTTTTTTTGAAAATGTTCCCACTGCATTTGCACTGAATTTCCACAAAGACTGACAATAAAAGTACCAGTAATATGCTTTTAGATCGGTTTGTTTTTTTCACATCTATGTGCTTACATCATTTTCCATCCCACAAGAAAAAAGTATATCTATTCTCTTTTATGTTTATCTTCATTTTAAATCCTGAAACCAGAAATAAAACGGTGGTTCCATAAAAACAATGACACATTATATGAATTTCTTACAGATTATATGGATCTATAAGTTGACTTTTTTTTTTTTTTCCAAAAGTCATGTGACATTCGCGGCTCTGACTGAGTTTCATTTGGCTGTCCCGAGAGCAAAAATGGCTCTTTACCTTGTAAAGGTTGTGGTGAATTAATTGGCACTGTTCAACAAAATCACAAAGTAATCTGTTTCAAACCGCAGAACTAAAATCCTGTATCCCAAAGCGACCGGTGCTTACCAGGTATCCGTATGAAGGACCATCCGTGGCGAGGCTGGAGGGCCATCAGCCCCCCGGGGCATTGTGGGTGGATGGCGTTGGCCCTCGTGCGCCAATCTGAGGCGAGTTCAGGGGAGCCGTACAGAAAGCACTGCTTGTAGACCGTCCCCCCACCGCCGCGCATCACCCGCCACTCGTACTCGGCACTCCGGTCGGCACAATACCGCTCCATGGGAACTGCCGTCACCTAGGCAACCAGAGATAAATTGAGTGATGGAGAGGAAAGATTGAGAGTTGTTGTTTTTTTTGTTTTTTTTTGCTTTTTAAAATAACATTGAATCTGAATAAATTAGATTAGATGCATGCTCCTGTAATGTAACTATAATGTCATTACGGTTTTAATGAATCAGCAGGTTCTCATTGTGTGTGTCCGCGTGTGTTTGTGTGTGTGGGGGGGTGGGGGGGATTGGGAGGAAGCATAACAACTGAAGAACAACCTGCGTGAAGAGCTCTTTTTAGAGGCTCTGTTTATTTTAAGTGCAGCTGGAGGGCCTGACAGTCACCCCCACTCCCCAGCCACACACACACGCACGCACGCACGCACGCACGCACGCACACACACACACACACACATTTAATAGATGAGAGCTTCTCATTGTTAAAAACCAACAAAAAGCAGTGCTTCCCTCTTTTACTGCCACGACCACCCAAACGCAGTCAAACCATCCACACAAATCGGTGTGCTGGCGCATTTTCTTTGCGCTCTGACCTTGGGCGCGGCGGCCAGCAGGAACTTGGGTGGCAGCGTGGCTTCACAGGGTCGGAGCGTGGAGGTGGCAGAGTTTCTGTCGTGGATCCTCACATCTGTGTGGCCCAGGATGCCAGGCCTGGAGGCTGTAAACACCAGATCCTGAAGGACAGACACACACACACACACACACGCACACACAAAAAGTGTATAAATGATGAGAGGTGAGTTAATTCCTGAACTCCTAAAACAGCAATTAATCTCAAGTTGAACTGTGGAAAAATGGAGTAATAAAAAAAGATATTAAAGATGTGTAAAACTAAGTAAGAGTATCCAGGGGTCACTGAGTGCAGAGGGGCTCCTGGTTTTCTAACTTCTCTGTCTGCATAATTAAACTGAGCTGACTAAATTACTAAAACTTTTACATAATAAGTCCCATAAAGTCTTAAATCGCTGTGCTAAATCTAAGATTACCAAAGCTGAAATGTGCTGATTAAAATGTGTGAGAGTGAAAATTGACTGTATAACAACTGAATATAACATTTGGCCAAGAAGGTGTGAAACAAATTTATACATCAATACATTTTCGGAACAAACGTACTTCGTGAAAACAAGTAATCTAAGAATAATGCAGAGAGGTTGAGTTTAGGGCAGCATGTAGGAGTGTTTACCATTGGTGTGTCGTCTCACTGTGGCTACACAGTGCCACCTAGTGGCAGACAGAGAAACAGCTTCGCAGATAACATTTAACCAAATGTAGGCGCAGACACCCAATGCTCATGGTTTCTCTACATAAAATACAGTGTGTTAAAAAAACCTATTTACATATATCTTTCGGCAAATCAAACTACAGGTTTATTAGTTTATTAGGATTTTACGCGCTAGATCAAAATGAAATCGTGCAAAATCTGCAAATTGTAAAGTCATATGATGTCATATAAATGTTTTATTAAAAAATGTGGCTTGAACTTGTTATTTACCAACACTTTTTAAAACCACGTTTTAGTGCAAGTCTTTAGATGTCAATGATTTCATAAGGAACAGTGCATGTTAATCAACACAAGTACATCAAAACAACCATGTAAACCTGCCAGAATGGAACAAAGGGCTAATTTTCATCTGTAGTAAAATAAATGTACATTATAAAATATAAAGTACAGAAAATTACAAGAAATGGTTTATAATGGTACAAAAATGAGCAATTTTAAAAAGCTAGTCACACTCACAAAAACATCTGTTAATTCAAATATTTTAATTTAAAAAATGAAAGCGACTGTTTAAATGATTTTCTAAAACTGCTCTAATTTGTTGCACAGAACTCCCATTAGGGTGTTCTAAAACAAATGCATGCGACTCTTTTTGGAAATTCACATTCACTAACTACGTACCACTCCATGTTGGTCTAACACATTTAAAACCCTGAAGTTTGTGCGCATGACATGAACTTTTGCTAGGCACTGTAAGCGTAGCATTCCGTGGTTATATGTGCAGGAATATTCAGACCCTGCTCCTCCACAGGAGCGCCAGAAGAACCGATTATAAAAACTGACCACAATGTCAATCATTCAGCCAATTCAACAACGATGAGCCAAGGAGAGAGCCGTGGCGCTCTGTGCCAGCGGCACAGAGCTTTGCAAGCAAAAGGAGCAGCTGTAGGAAGCGGGCCAAAATCACAGGAGTGGGAGTCTGGGGGTTAGCGTGGCCAAACAGCACATACACAGTCTAAACACTCCTGGTATCCACAGGTTTCCAGGTTTTACTTTGGCCGCTCTGGGAGAGGAAGCCGAGATGTAATTCAGCTGTGATGAGGCCGTCAGAGGAAGAGGAGGATGAAATTACCCAAGCAGTGTGTTCCATCACTGACGAGGGTTGGTGATATGACACAAATCTGGCCACAAGCAACTGTTTACTGGGCAAAAGTTGACTGGACATGAACTGCTGAACTTCTCTTGAAGCTCCTAGCAAACAAATCAGATGCATTTTTGTCCCCTGGTGGTCTGTATATTTAAACTGGCAAGAGGCGGCGATTCCCATAATAATAATAAAAAATAAAAAAAATCCCCAAAAAACTATGAATAATGCACTGTCTCGATCCAGCCACGTACCTCGCAGCTGCAGAGTCCTACACATGAAACGGTTTGTGTGCGCCTGAAAAGAGCTGTGTTGTGCTGCGTCTATCCCCGAGGTAAAACGTTGGCAAGCATTTCAAACTACTAAGCTGTTTTAAGGGAACAAAAAAACAACAAAAAAAAACAATACAATGTCTTTTTTTTTTCCTCACTGAATGTTTTGTTCTCTCCCACAAACCACCAAAACAACCAATCATTGTTATGAGACTCGTTTGCCTGTTGTTTGGCAGACGAGCTAAGTTTCAGTTATTTTGTATGGGAAAAATTACACTCGTTTTAAGTTTATTTCTGTCGAGTACAAGGCCGGGCATTTATCGTATTGTTTGTTATTTATCATGATAGGAATTTTGATTTACCGTTTTCAGGGATGCTGCAGGTTCCACCAACTCAAACTGAAGACTTTTTAAGACCATCGTGACTAGAATTTAAGACCAATATCCTCACAGAAGTGTTCAACCTTCATTCAGCCAACAAGCTTTAAATTTGTACTTACCCACGAGAGAAGCAAAAGGTTGGCTATCCAGTTAGAGTATAATAGCAGTGAATAACCGCTAGCTTACAATTTCGAATGCAGTAATGATGTCTGAGTGCGACACAAACTTTTGCCTGGCAGAAAAGTCCCACACAAAAAAACATTAACTGAATATACAAGATTAAATAGTCCTTTCATGATAAATTTAAGACCTGTGATTAACATATTAAAGGCCAACTTACGTTTAAAAACTAATTTAGGACATTTTAAGGCTAAACTGTGGATTTTTGGGATCGCTGGTTTTATTGTTTTCTCTGCTGCTGTTTCATTGAGTCAATCAATAAATCTGAAAATACGGCTAAATACAGTTACTGTGTGCCGTTTAGTGATACGAATCACATTTCTTTGTCCTAAAGAAGTGCAATACGAATATTTAAGGGCAGCATTTGCGTGTATGGGGCTCTGGTTGCTATGCCATGCAGTCACAACTATTGCTTAATTTTGAACGATCAGCAATCAACCAATACTTACATGTGGAACCAACCTTACCCGCCGATCTTGTCTACATCTGCATAAGTCTGAAAATCTGGCACCGTCACGTTTCGCTCTGCTGTGTTAGAGGGCTGACTGACAGACTCGCCCACAATCACATCTGTAGTTGCACAGTTAACACTTTTCATCTCACTGTTGTCAACTTGGCAACTTTTGCATACCAGATCAGGCTGTTTTAAGGATCAGCGAAAACAGAAATTGGTGCAGCTTCAATTTTTCCCATTGGATATTGGATTCTTTATCTCCTTAAAATCTAATTTTAATTATGTTTTTTTTTTTTTAGTGTTTAATGTCTTCAACATTTCACAAGAAAATGGAAGATAGCTACCTACAATTTTCTTCTTCACAACCCGTGTGTGTCTCTGTTTTTTTTGTTTGTTTTTAACTCACCTGGAGGACGGGACTGGTTTGTGTGTTGGGGAAGGCGGTCGGTCTGTTGAGCCACAGGATCAGATCCTTGTGAGAAAGACACACACTCTTGTGCTGTATCCCCCCTCTGTCGCCTTCGTCTTGATGCTCCCCGACGGGGTCGAACAGGCGCTGATAGTGGAGCCGGTAAGCAGCTTTCAGGGACAGGAAAAGACCTAACCACCTGGGAGGCGGACACAAAAAACACAACATCTAATTACAAACATTGAACCCCAAAACAAAAGTAAGGTAAGCGATGCAGAATAATCGCTTCCATCAGATTAAATCCCAAGCGAGCAAACGGATGACTTTTAACGCTCACCTCACTAAGGTGCCTTGCAGCATCATATTGGACATTTCTGCTGGTGACACGTCAATAAAGCGCAAGAAGGAGAAGCAGCTTCCTTTTTCGTCATCTGAGAAAAGAACAGCCAAAACACAAGGCGGTGAAAATGACGTCGCACACAGAGTGGAGTTGTTGCCACGTTTTCTGCGTGGTGCTCACCTTTCCTATGAAAAAGGGACTGCTGGATGTGATTTGGCGAAAAAGGAGATAACAGCACTTGTAGTAATCTGAGAAAGATGAGAAGAGATACAAGATTGGGTTATAATGCTAGGTGTGAGGAGCAACACCATCAGAATGCCAGGTATTAGAAAGGTATTTACACCCTTAGATATCCAGGATTCACTGGAATTTGATTTGGATTTTATGTGACAGACCAACATAAAAGAAATTTTAGCTCAGTATAACTATTACAGCTGGAAAAAGACAAAATAGAATAATGCACATGAGATGTCCAGAACTAAATCTGAGGTTTTTTGTGACAAGACTTGAACAGACAGTTTCCATCCAATCTGACTGAACCTGAGATATGTGTTTTGAAAAAAAAAAACTGGTGGAGACACTAAAAACATGTAGCTGTGAGGAAATTATTAGTTTTTAACGACTTTGGAGATTAAGCAGCAGCTTTGATTGAGCTGGTGTTTTTTGGTTTGTTTGGGTTTTTTTTAGAAAGACTGAGTGGAGCAGAGCGTACTTGTTCTTGGCCTGGTTGTGTGTGCGGACGAGACCATGACGGTAGAGAAACTTGGAGATGACGTATGGCTTGACGGACATGTGGAAAGGGGAGCGGGTTTCCTGACGCTCAAACAGGTCGGGGTGGTTGCAAACCTGCACACAAAACCATGCAATGAAAAGTGGTTCTATCTGAAAATACAATTTGTGAATACATGATTTTGTGGATAACTAGGAAAATATGCAGAAAAAAAGTCAAGTAGTTTCACTTAATTGGGTTTACTTTGGAGACTGAACAGAAAGAAAAAAACAAAGGCAACAAACAGCACATGCCTTCCTAAACTGCATGACCAGGTTCATGAGCGAGGAAGTGGTGCTGCTGGCCTGCTGGGCCGTGCCCATGGAAGACTGGAGGAGATCCTCGATGGAGATCTTGTTCCTCAGAGCCTGGTAGAGCAACCTCTGGCGGCACGTCAGCTGGCAGTAGGTCAGGATCTCGATCTGCAGAGCGGGAGAAGACAAAGTTGCTTTGAACAACACATTCATTGGGCCTCTCCCGGTGTAACGGTGGGGCGGACGACCTGTAAAAAGTGGCAACAGTCCTCGATGTGTCAGTTTCCTGTCTGGTAACTGTCAATACAGGCCATTGCATTCATCAACGGGACTCACAGTTTATCATGATATGTCTTAAAAAATATATGTTTACATGTTTTTGCTCACTTTCTTTGCTAAAATAAAAAATGACAGAAAATATTTTCAAAAAAAGTGGCCCTTTATTTTAATCAGAACTTCTGTGAATTGTAAGACAGAGCAGAAGCCAAGCCAGGAAAAGTTTTGTTCAATTATGAGAATATAGTCATAATATTAATCAAAAACAGCCACAATGTTACCAGACAAAAAAAAAAAAAAAAAACATTTTAAAATGATAAAAAAAAGAAAAGTTGTTTTAATGAGAACAAAGTTTCTGGTTTTCAGGTTCTAGCCTGACCGGCTCAGTTTGTGTGATTCTTTCTTCGAATTGGACACAGCTGTTTCAAAGTACTGCTACTAGTTTTATATAACAATACCATTGAGAAGAAGCAAAGGAAAGGAGCAGTTTAAATCTCATTTATACACAATTTACTGTTTTATATAATTAAGCGTTCGCATTTCAGATGTTTTTCCATCAGGTACCGAGCACTGTTAAGCTGGATCTCACATTATAATCCCGAGCTGAAGGTAAGCAGATAACCAAATGCCAGAATGACCTCACTATGCAGAAACATAATAGAAGGAAAGGAAAAGCAAAAATCAACAGAAAAACAAGAGACGACCAATGAGTGTGGAGAAGGAGGAGAAGTACGCTGGCAGGGCTGCTAGTGGGCGCCGAGATGGAGAAGTTAAAAAAGACAGATGTGGGGGAGTGATGAACTCTGCCATTCCTCTGCATACCAAAGCTTAAGTGTGTGTGTAGCAGGAGGGCCCGAGTCCAGCATACAATCAGGAGGATCTGCCAATAAAAGCTTCACTCTCAGGCTTATTGCAACACTTTACGTGTCACCGAGGTGAGCAAAGAGGCAGAAAGAGTGGAGAGCGGGGATAATTCACACAATTAGGATATGAGCTTTTATACCGTAGAGTTTTAGACGGAACTCATCTCAAAAATATATCAGTTTTCGTTGCATTTTTACAAGAAAAATATGCCTAATCAATTAAAAACCCACATTCCTTCTTCTTGAAGGCAGTTCAGAACTGCAACTAATCCAAAAGATAGTTTGACCATGAGGTTTGCTCAAACAAACAAAAGTTTTTTTGTTTTGTTTTTTACCTTGTCTGAGAGTTCATTTTCCACGTCCTTCTTGATCCTGCGCAGCATGAACGGCTTGAGGATCATGTGCAATCTGGAAAGTTGATCTTAAAAGAGAAAGCAAAAAAAAAAACACACAACATATTACATGCAAAAGTATAAATGGCAAACTGAGAGGAACATTTCTGTTGCGCTCACTCTCATCGATGGCAGACTTGTTCTCAGCGTGGCTCTCGATGTCCTTGGAGAACCATTCGTTAAACTCTTCGTGGGAATCGAACAATGTGGGCATGATGAAGTGCAGCAGGGCCCACAGCTGAGAAATAGCAACGACATACAGTTGTTAACACTTCTGATAAGAACACATGTATTTAAATGTCTATATACACACTACAAACCTCAGCCATAGTGTTCTGGATGGGCGTCCCGGTCAGCAGGAGTCTGTTCCGACACTGGAACTGCAGGAGGATTTTCCACCGAACGCTAACCAAAAAAACAAAAAAAACAAACACGTTTGTCACTGGTATTAACATACAATCCACCAGTATGTATTTTTTAAAGTAAGCACATTTTGATCCGTCTCCAATAAAAACTCGTATGATGCATAGCTGCACAGCTGTGGAAGTCAGTGGGAACATATTCCAGATGTTTTTGGTCGATTTTGAGCTTAAGAACAGTGTCCCTGAAATCTATATCCTGCCTGATTTATGATGTGCCGACCTCACTGAATAGCTTAACTTTGGTATCAGCTCTACAAAGTGTTAGTTCAAAAATAAATTGGCAAACTCTGTTTGATTTCAATGTCAAAAGATCGTTTCATTTTGCAGAGATCAAAATTTCTCCTTTGTCGTAACTCTGCTAGACTGAGTCTTAAAACAGCCAAGCGTAAATATCAACATAACTAGCACAGGTAGCAAAACAGACATATTAAAAATCTGCTTTACCTGGAGCTGCTTTTCAGAGCCTGGGCCTCGTCCAGAACCATGTACTGCCACTTGACCCTCTGGAAGTACTTCACATCTTGGACTACCAGCTGGTAGCTCGTGATCACCACGTGAAAAGGTGCGTTTTGTGTATAAAGTGTTTTCTAAGTAAGAATTGGCAAAAGAGACAGACGGTTACAGACTACAAGAGAAAGAAAAATGACAGAAGAGAAAATTATTGCTTAAAAGATTATAAGCAGTTATCGTCTCTGAATAGATATCTGTTTTACTATCTCCGTTTAGCATAAATCCAGATTAGCTAGCCTGAAGCTAACAGCTAAACAGAGAAAGACAAAGACAACTCCTGCCATCTCAACAAAATCCGGTTAATGTATGCAATGCAATTTTAATAACCTATAAACAGTCATCATGTTTGCATTGAGCCATATTTTTACATAGAAGCCAAAGATTATTTACACAGGAAATGGTGGTTGGAGGCAGTGTGTCACTAAAAACCTTCCTGAGCGAAACAAGAACTGGGTTCAGAACATTTAAACCATTTATATTCAAAGTAACTACCTAAAAAAGTAAGGCAGTGTAAAAATTAATATAACAGTGTTCTTGATTAGGCACAGGAAATGTTTCACCAGATTCCATTTAAAATAAGTTACTGGTGGCGGATCGCCTCCTACCTCCATTTTCTGTATGAATTATTAATGGTCCCTATGTAAAAATAAATAGATAAACAAAAAAGGAACAGCCAAAAGACAGAAGATTAATAAAATACTATTCTCATAAACTGCTATGAGCTTTTTTATTTTTCTCCACATTTAAGTTGTTTTAACACAGTGGGAGTCCACTTTGGTCTCTTACTACCTGTAACCTTCAGACTTCAGGACCAGACAATCTTGATTTTAAGTGCTACTTATTTTACCAAAATAAATAACACTCCATATATTCAGTGTAATCTTATTTGTACCTGGCTCCAAAATTTCCGGATAACTTTGCGGTCGTGGGGGTTCCCCCAGTACGGCAGCACCTGCGGGACACAAATCAGCAACGTGACAAAACGCAAAAAGCTGCGTCTGCTGTTATCGGCGAATTTGCGCTGATCAAAATAATCGCAGAGTTAATCTACTCGCCCAGAAACCGCCCTCCTCTAAACCCTTCACAGCTACGATGATCATCAGCGAGAGAAAGAAAAACAAAAACAAAAAAACAAACAAACAAACACCAGGGATGTTCACAGGGGAAACATTCAGGGTACAGCACTCGCCGTAAATCACAGGCGAACCTCCTGATGTAGAACATGATGTGAAAAGATGTAAATGTCGCTACATAACTCAACACCAGCTGTCATTCCATTGTTTTCGGTCAGCTTTGCTCTCACAGCTCAGGAAGCTTATCTTCAGATTGTGTAATGGGGTCTTTTTGCACCCCATTAGCAAAACAAACTGGAACTGATTTGCTTCCAGAATTAATGATAAAGCATGCTGAATGCTAAGGATAACAAAGACATTTTGTGTGTGTGTGTGTGTGTGTGTGTGTGTGTGTGTGTGTGTGTGTGTGTGTGTGTGTGTGTGTGTGTGAGCCAACTTACAGCTAATATTAAGTGCCTTACAAAGGTATTTATGCTGAGATTAAATTACACACGTTTGAACTTCGTTTAGCATTTCGGCGATGTCTGAAAACAATGTCCCTCACTTTTGTTTGGGGGTATCAGAGGAACAAAAGTGTTGAAAACAATTAGATTTTTTTTAACATCCATGTATCCTTTTGTTTCTAACTTCATGATTATGCACTGCTTGGTGTTGGTCTATCAAGTAAAATACAGCTAAGTTACATTCAGATTTGTGCTTGCAAAGAGGAAAAAA